>NC_135660.1:57948673-58043673 GCF_964188315.1 Podarcis muralis
TATGGAACTATACTGTTTGTTAATTAGATGACCCTTGGGGTCCCTATGAGTCTATTCTTCTATTTATGATCACATATTTACCTTTTATAAAGTTTAAAATGTAGTTACAAATCAGGAACCACCAGGAATGGGATATTCCATTGATTAGCTGAAAGAAGTGTGTGATGACTCCAGAGTGCAAAAGATTTTCATCTTTAAGACAACAACATCAACAGTTTGACAACACAGCCTTCATGCACTTAATGTGGCCATTGTCCTTTAGCTTTTAACACACTTCCTCAATTAAGCTGTTCAGGGTTAGCACTTAAATAGATAACCCTGCTGCTACAAATTGATTTATTCCCTAGTGACAGCCAGAGCTGCTGACCAAATTGCTAGAGAGAAACTTTCCTTTTAATTTAGGGATGTGTCTGTCTGTCTGAACCTGGCTTTCAGTAGCTTTGTTTAACTGCTTTTAAGAACACCCACCCACACCATGGATCTAATAAAAGTAAAATATGCCACTGAGATTAGGATGTCAGTCATCTAAATCCTGATTACGTTTCCTGATTTTCCAAATCCATTGCACCATCTTTAGTGTAGCTCTGTTTTTATGCCCCATAAGCACATACGTTAGTTAATTAAAACCCAGGAAAATCAAAAGATCCTTGCCTGGTGTCAAGAGGACATTCATGTAAAAGGTAGGTTAGTCTCTTCGAAGAGGTAGTCCCATAAATAGGGCGCTGAAACAAAGAAGCACTCTCCTCTGTGGCCAACTACCTCATTTGGGGTGACCTGACCAAGTGTCTCCAAATATGATCAAAATACAGGGTGAGTCCTTTAAAAGGCCCCATGGATACAGAGTACACATGTTCCACGGGGCCTCTTTTAAAAGACTCACCTGTATATGGGCAGGTTAATGTGGAAGCAGACATTCCTTTGGGTACCCAGGTCCCAAGCAGTGTAAGACTAAAGGGAAAGCTCTGCTGGGTCAGACCAAATACTTGCCTAGCCTAGTTCCCTTTTTCACACAGTTACCAACTACATGTCTATGGCAAGTCCCTAAGCAGGACATTGTGTTACTAGATCTCTCCTGTACTTGTTCCCAAATGTCTGGTATTCAGAGGTATGCTGCCTCCTTGAATTTATCTCAAACTCTTCTAAAGCCATCCAAGTTGGTGGTCATCCCTACAGCTTGTGGTAGTGAATTCCTTTGCTTGACTACCAGTATGTGCTTTGTAAGCACCAGCACTATGAATAAGGCTCAGAAACAGGTTGGTAGTCAGTGGAGCTATTTCAGCACAGGAGTTCCAAATGTGTTTTGTCTGCAGTGTTAGGGCTGCCATCAAATGCATGTTGATCAGTAGTACAGTGGTACCTCTAGTTACAAACTTAATTAGTTCCGGAGGTCGTTTCTTAACCTGACACTGTTCTTAACTAGAGGCGTGCTTTTGCTAATGGGGCCTCTTGCTGCCGCTGCACCACCGGCACACAATTTCTGTTCTCATCCTGGGGCAAAATTTTCAACTCGAGGTGACTCTTCCAGGTTATTGGAGTTTGTAACCTGAAGCGTTTGTAACCTGAGGTGTTTGTAACTCGAGGTACCACTGTGCTGAGACAAGGCTTGTGTAGGACCATGGACAGCTCCACGCAGGCTTAGACTAGAGACTTCATAAGAGCATAACTCAGATGTTGCTTCAGCACAAGGCATGCTCAAAGTGAGGGTTAAATAGGAGCTGCAGCTCCATCTCATCTGCTAGTTCTGCCTTTGGTGAGAGGAACCTCTTCATTTAAAGGGGCCCAGCCTGCTATAAGAGTTCCCTACTCTGATAGAGTGGGGGAGACTGTAATCCCGCTAGGGCTTCTGAGCTGTAGTCCTCTGAGTCAGGGGTGGGCTATGTGACATCCTCAGTCTGGAGACGTACTGGCACAACTGGCCCATTTTGCACAAGTGCTTCTGGCTGTTTATATACATCTGATGTTGTCTCTGAGTGCAGTTATTTTACCCACTTTGAATCCTCTGTAGAAGAGAAGCCTGACCCCTACGGTCTTGACATTCTGTGCTGCTGAAGCCACTTGGGCCTCTAGTGTCCAGGAAGGCTCAATAATCATACTATAACTGCAGACCTGATCCTTTAGGGGTAGTGGGATAGCACCCAGAACAGAACAGAACAGAACTTAAGCTTTTGGCCTTTATGCAGAGCATTATTAATTCTAAGCACCAATTAGCACTTACCTAAGTCATATATAAAAGAGTAATAAAGCTGGGTGTCATTAGCATATTGATGGCATCCCACTCCAAGCTACTTGATGATCTCGCTCAGTGGGTTTATGTTGAAGACCATGAGGAGCAAGACAGAACCTTCTTACAGAAAGGCTGAAGGAGGTCAAAAAGTATTTATTTTATTTATTTATTACTATGTTTCTATTCTGTCTTTCCAAGGAGCTCAGCATAACATATATGATTCCCCCACCCCATGTTATCCTCATAACAACTCTCTGAGGTAGGTTAGGCTGAGAGATAGTGACTTGACCAAGGTCACCCAGTGCATTTCATGTCTGATTGAGGATTTGAAACTGAGTCTCCTGAATTTTTTTTTATTTTAAATGATGATGGTTTATAACATTTTGCAAACCTAAAGTCTGATCCTGTGAAGGAAAGCAACCACTGAGTTTTCTGGGCCCTAAATAATAGCAGATAATCTATGCAGAGAGGCTACTTAATTTCAATTACTTCATATGTTTGCATTACCTGCATAGAATCTCTGTGCTTTATTTACCACATGCTGAGTTTCTGAAACGTAGGCTCCACTAAAGTCAACAGTAAGTTTTCATGCTCCCTATATATAGCATGTAGGAAATATAAGCAGCAATTAAGCATCCAGCGTTACTGAAATAGATTTTAAATTTCAGTCTAATAGAAATAGTCCAAATGGGCTCATTATCAAGACAGAAGGTTTTGGCTTGCATATTATGCGTTCTGTGCATGAGCAGAAATCAACACTATTGTGCATGCCCTGTGTGTGGTGTTGCTGAGTGTTAACAACCACACCACCCCTGGATGTATCAGTACTACACTGGTTATGACTTTGGAGAATTAGAGGATCTGGGACCCAGATGAGTCTTTGGATACAGGTGGAACACCATGTATGTTTCATTACCCAGTCTTTGGAAGCAATTGGATAATTATCATAAGGAGCCTCGAGCTGATAACATATGTCAAGATGGTCAAGATTCTACCCACCTTGGTCAATGTTGTTCAACTGTTACAGCTTGAAAAGATCATTGCGTTGTTTCTGCACCGGCTTACCCAAAGCCACCTAGCAGAGAATTTTGTAGGCTTTTCAAAAGACTTTAAGACCTTGCAGTTCCCTACTCAAGAATCCTCCAGGCACCACCTCACGTGGTCAGGACTGTGCGTCTGGACTCAAAGTGTTAGCATAAGGCCAGTGGTGGGAATTCTAAGTGGTTTGTGATCACAAGGATGTAGCAAAATAACTGCATCCTCTTAAGCAGAGTGAAATAGATTGAGCAACGAGGCAGGTAATAAGCAAGAGGGAATATGAGAAGATATAATTAGAAATGACTGCATTTCTTAAGCTTGGGAAGAATGAGCAAGGAAATGGTTGGGGAGGACAGTACAGAAAGATCAGCACTGGCTGTCATAGAAGAGGACGGTGTGTTTTTGTAATGAAGTAGAAAGGTGAAGATGTAAATAAATTATTTGGGTACCTATAATTACCGTTTGTGAATGTTCTCTGGAAGCTTGGAAAAAACAGCCAGCTCTTTGTGTCAAGTTGGAAATGTCTGAGGCAGGGGAAAGAGTGAGGGAGGTGAAAACTATGCCGATAGTAAACTTGGGATTAAATATGAACAATCTATAAGTTAAATATTGGGATAATAAAAGATTTCATTAATGCTTGCTGCTGCCATTTAACAGTGATTGAATGCTATTTGTGTACTAGGGTGTTGTGCATAGAACATGAATCATGACATAAACAATGGTTGGATCCAGACTAAACCAGCTGTGATAAATTCCCAATGAAATCAGTGGAACTAAGGGCTTATTCACACTTATCTTTCACCCTGCTCTTTTCCAGGCACAGGTCCATGCTTAAAAGCTTTGTGTTGAAGCATTTCCTTTTTCTTTTTGCCCAACAGCTTTACCCCCACACAAAACAATCTATCCAGGAGCACCACAGAAGTAAGGTTAAGCATAACAAAAATCCTTCATGCCACCCAAAGGTAGTTTCTTTTCTTATAAATTGATGAAGAATGGTAGGAAATAATGCAGGAGACATTTTCAGCACAGCACTAATTTCCAGTACATATATTCACCATACAAGGGAACAAAGATATTCCATTAAAGTCCTTCATATTGTCCTTCTTTTGCACCCCACCTTTCAAAATTAGATGTCTAGTTCTGATACCGAAATAGCCATACCTCACAGCAACCAGAAACAGTAATCCACACAGCGTTTATTACTTACTCATAAACTTCAAAGCTATATAAATATATATAATTTGCTTTAAAAATTACTGGATGCAATTGACAAGTCAAGATTTTTCCATGTTTTAAGTAATATAGCTTGTGAAAATGACAGTGAAGAAATGGCAATATGGTTCTATAAATTAAATTTGCTTTAGGAATATATTTTAGATTTTTAAAAACAAAACACTATGTTCAGAACTAACTTAACCATGCATAGTGCATGAATAATACTCTTGAGAATTTTTAAGGAAATAAAATTGTCCTGATATTTCTATTCCCTTGGAATCTGTGAAGTTGTTTACTACTTTGCCAAGTAGGTGTAGTACACTGTCATTTCTGCTATAGTACTGTCTTTGCAGGTGTAAATGGAAGCTCAAGTGTGAGGCAATGGAGCATAAGACCTTAACATGCCTTAAAAGCTAATGAAAAGAATCTTTCAGCTCCCCCATCTCTTTTGACCAGTCTCTGTGTGAGACAGGACTTGAAAAGCACAAACACGAATCATTCCTTTCAAAGTATGATATATGAATCTCAAATTTAAAAAATCACATGATGAGCTCTTATCATGGATGTCTCAAGTAGCATGGACTTGGACCTCAGTGCATTAGAACCATCTTTCTGAGTCTTGCCTTGTTTAACTTTTTTTTTAATGAACACAAGATACTACTTTTCTCTTTTCTACTGAACCTGTGTCAGGGTTCACCCTCCCTCCCTGTTCCTGTTGGACCTTTTAGCCTTGACCCTGTATACACCACCAAGGTATTTACTTGGACTATCTTGTCTGATCACACTTTCTCCATGTTTCAGCAACCAAATTAATGGTGTGGAGTTGGACATCCATCTAAAATATATCTGTATACAGGTGTACTTATACCATGTCCCAGCAGAATGCTGCCATTATTATTCATTGATACAAGCCAGGGGGTGGAAATTTATGGATTTCTAGATTCTAGTTCCCATTATCCCCAACCACTTCATCCACCCACCAGTCTTTGGATCCAAGTCTATAACTCTAAAGTTCTGTTGAGAAATGAACTGAGTAACAATTTCAAGACCAAACGGAATATATATATTTGTGGGTGGCATCCCACCCAATTGTGCAACAGAAATCCACTTGTACAATAGGTTTCGCACCTCCAGCCTCCTGTACCCACCCAATCTGCTCTGGAGGGTCCCTCAGCACCCTGAAACTGCGTTTGGAGATGTGCAGGGAACTGCAGCTGGGAGGAGAGCAAAGAGAAGCTCTGTTGCACAAGCAGATGCCTGCTCATACCACGCTGGATCTCATCTTTCATACATATTTGTGGTATCCTCATTTGTTAAAGGAAAATCATGATAAAATGACATTTGGCAGGCTGAACAAAATGCATAAGGTTAGTGTGGTAGAATGTTGCATATGTGGTCAGAACAAAATGTGTTTTATGCACATATAATGGAACTGTTCAAGTATTAAAACTTTTTGGATCGAGATCAGTAGATATATTACGCAATACCGTCGGACCCAAAGGTGCTCCTCTTAGAATTAAGATCTAGCAAGAACCTAAGACTATCTGTTAATTAAAAATGCAACCACGATGTCAATTGCTTCCAAGCATGCCTGTTGACTCTAGTTCTGTGACTTAACATGAGACACTAGATTGGTGAAATGGATAATCTGCATGCACTTTAGAAGAACTTTTAAGGGCTATGCTTATAAAGTATTGAATGTGTGAATGCAACATTACAGCAGGTATGGCTAACTAGTGGCCCTCCAGATGTCATTGTATTCCACCTCCTATCAGCTTCAGAGTATTTGGCATGGTCTAAACCACTGAGCCTCGGGCTTGCCGATCAGAAGGTCAGCGGTTCAAATCTGCATGGTGGGATGTGTTGGGAAACACGGAAGCCAATGCCCCTCCCCCAATGCAGTGCCGCCCAGGATGATTCATCACTCCTGTGTCCTGTCACACTAATGTGACCCATAGCCAAGGACATGAGCACAAGACACTAGCAGAGTCCAAACAGAAGCTGAGCCTTGAGGTGTGACATCCTGTTGCTCTGTCCCAGCTTCTGCCAGTGCAGAATAGTGCAAATAGGTGCTGCTGCAGCAGGAAGGCCAACAGCATTTCCATGTGCTCTCTCTTCTGTCACAGTGTTCTGTTGTGCCAGAAGTGGTTTAGTCCTGCTGGCCACGTGACCCGGAAAGCTGTCTATGGACAAATACTGGCTCTCTCAGCCTGAAGCGGGATGAGCGCCGCACCCCATAGTCGCCTTTGACTAGACTTAACCATCCAGGGGTCCTTTACCTTTTACCTTACCTACCTTATTTGTACTGATCATATATTGATATATGAAATAATAATTAAACATCAAGTTTCCAAAATGAGGAAAGCACTGGTAGTCTAAAAAGTGTGACTTTGAAAGTAAAACTTGAAGTAAAATTCCAAGCTAGAGATCAAAAAGAATTAGCCTTAGGAATTAGCTAGGAAGTCTTGCCATATATATATCTAGCCTCGTTGTATTCAGTGGGGCTCCCTCCTTAGTTTATGTGTACAAAGGGTTGCAGGATTGGTTTAACAAGCATTTTAATTTATTCTTCTTTTTCATCTTCGTCTTCATCGTCTTCTTCATCTAGGAAGGTTATTTTCTGCTCTCTAACAAAGAATTGAGGGATGCGGGTGGCGCTGTGGGTAAAACCTCAGTGCCTCTTAGCACCTCGCCAGATTACAATTTCAAGGATTCTTTGTGGTGGTAGGGGTGGTGGTGGAGGGGGGAGAGTGCATCTTCTTGAGTTTTCCTAATCCACATACAACGCATGCTTTCGTTTGTAGGGAGAACATTCAACCCCGGAATACATCATTCCGGATTCCACAATAAATGTAAAGTTGCTCTTTCCTTGCACTGATTTCCACACACACACACACACACACACACACACACACACACACCCTCAAACAGGCAAAATGAAAAGTGTTAAGTTATAACAAGAAAGGAAATATCAGCCTGTGAGACAATGGGGCGTCTGTGGAGATGGCGCTGGCAGCTCTCTAAGATGTGTTTACAGCCACTCCTGTGTCATTCAACCTGCTGTTGCTTTCTTCAAATTCTCCGCTACCGCCCCTGTCTCGAGCAACTTTTCTGTCCTTCCCTATCAAGCCATGTAGACCTCCACCCTTTAGGCTGCCACTGAAGGGGATTAACACAGCACAATCAGGAACATCAAACGCCTGTACATTTGTTCACTGGGGGAGCTGGAGGTTCAGCGAAGGAACGTTCGGTCTGATATCTTTACCTTCCTGACTATGTTCAGACATTAAGGAGGGACAATGCATTTTTATCCGTTAATTAGAAACCTGAGCCAGTAGGAGCTCACACTGGCGGGCTGCTTTCGGCTTTTGAAAGTGCAAAGAAATAGTGGTCCCAGCTGCTGTACACTGGCCCCAATCACTCAAACTAGCCAGCAGAGTGAAGCCCTCCTCCCTTCAAACTGCCTATCTTTGATCTCATCAATATCAAACTAGTTAAAGCCTCAGTAGGATGGTAAGGAGGCAGCAGGCACCACAGTAGTTAGTGGTGGCATGTGGCTCAGGGCAAGCACCTTATCTCTGTGCAGTAACATCAGCCTCCGATCTGCAGCACGACATCAAGGCAGGTCCGACTGACTGGCGCGTTAATTAGGAGGCTGAAATTATAATATTATGTTAAAGAACAAAGAGTCTCCAAAGGAAAAAAAATATGTGCTGCATATCTGACAAAGATAAATTGGATTATTCAAAATATTCCTGATGAAATGTTACATTTTGCAACTAATTATCAATCTGTTTTATCTCCAGACCAGCTGGGCATTTTTTTCCCCATGCAGGCAAGACCTGCCTTGCCAATGATCTTAAGATGTCACTGTAGCGTTTACATCTTTTATTTTAAGATTTAAATAACTAGGAAGTAGCTCATATAATTCACTGCTGAGAAGAAAGGGTAGTTAGTTGAATTCTTTCCAAAGTGATCTTCTCCTAATGAACTTCTGTGGACTGTGAGTAATGAGGCTTTATTGAAATAATGCTTTAGAAAAGGTTTTGTCATGTAATTTTAAAAGAATGACCAATGTTTAATACATTTAAAACATCTTTATTCTATACTGCCTCACGGAGAATTAAAATTAGAGGGTGGAGGGGTTGGGTCAAAATTTTGCACTGTACTTGTGCATCGCCAGTTTCTTTGAAAAATAAAGTCAATAGAGATAAGGGAAACTTTATAATTAGTTGCGAAAGGTTTGTTGATGTAATGTATCAGACAGAATGACTACATAGTGTTCTTTCTGTCTCTGCTTAATTGCAGTTCATAATCTATATGGAAATAGACAATTCATTCTATATTCTCTCAGATACTGCCTACAGAGCTATGTGAACACAAAGGTATGCTGCCTTCATTGTAACTTTTGTGATCAAGGACATCTATAACACACACACACACACACACGCTTAAAATACTATTGGTGGACTTAATTCTGTGGAGGATTTATGCTCATGTTAAAATGTCATAATAGGAAACCAATTTAGTTGAAACACCCAACCACCCATGCCCCCTGAAAAGAGATGTCAGGACTCACCATGAATGCCTCCCTTGTTCTCTTAGAACTGCAATGGCGTCCACCCATGAGGTGTTGGAACTGAGTTCTGGCTGAACCCCCCCCCCCTAAATATTAGGCATACTGGGTTGGATCCTAAGGGGTGTTTGTGTGAACAGGAGGCACCTCTATTCACCCAAGGGGCTGCTCTGAATCTGTGAGTTGCCTTTTCCAGCTGAAGCCCTTTATACCATGTGCCATGACATTCTGCTAGCACAGGCATAGGCAAACTCAGCCCTCCAGGTGTTTTGAGACTAAAATTTCCATCATCCCTGACCACTGGTCCTGTTAGCTAGGGATGATAGGAGTTGTAGTCCCAAAGCATCTGCAGGGCTGAGGTTGCCTATGCCTGTGTTAGCAGGTCACCCAGCATATTATCTTGCACCTCTTCTAGACTTTGGCTACATTCAGACAACCCTTTTTTCTACTTTCCTGACGTTTCCTTACCTGATAATCTATGCATTTTATATTATCATTCCTATGACATAAAAGCCACTTGGGGAAATCTAGCAGATTCTAGTGGATGTTTACTTTAGGGTTTGACCACAATGAAGGGATGCGGGTGACGCTGTGGATTAAACCACAGAGCCTAGGACTTTGCCGATCAGAAGGTCAGTGGTTCAAATCCCTGCGACGGGGTGAGCTCCCGTTGCTCGGTCCTCCTCCTGCCAACCTAGCAGTTCGAAAGCACGGCAGAGTGCAAGTAGATAAATAGGTACCGCTCTGGCGGGAAGGTAAACGGCGTTTCCGTGCTCTGCTCTGGTTTGCCAGAAGCTGCTTAGTCATGCTGGCCACATGACCTGGAAGCTGTACGCTGGCTCCCTCGGCCAATAAAGCGAGATGAGCGCCCCAGAGTCAGTCATGACTGGACCTAATGGTCAGGGGTCCCTTTACCTTTACCTTGACCACAGTGATAAAAGAACTGAGGGCTTCTCTATGAGAACCAAGGGCCCCCATACAAAAAAGAAAGACACACATAGAAATTGGAATTGTTGAGGTTACATAACATCTGCTTTTCCAATGGAAACTGATGACATTGCTTCCTTTGTATTTTCAAGAAACCTAAATCTATTTCTTAACAAGGAACCCAGATGCCTCTAGAACCCATGATGTCCCACTTGCAGAAAGCTTCTGGTTGTTTAATGTACTTCAATACCATATAAAATTAAATGAATCCCTTAAAGCTTCTAGCACTATTAATCATCAAGAATTATTTCACACTTATATGACTTGAAAATGCAAGCCAAATATTTTCCAGGGAGCTTTCAGCCATTCAAGCCAGGATTGATTTTTTTTTAATGGCTAGTTTTGGCTACATACCTTACTGTCTATTGAGCTAAAATCAGTATGTTCATTGGTCATCATATGGATTGAGCTGTTTATTTTATTCGGAGTCTGAGTGAGGTGCTGCTAGTTCCTAGCTTATGGACAACACAGATATATAAAAGAGGAGTGGGAGGCAGTATAGGATTTTACAATGAGATTAAATTTAAGAACAGGATTAAAACAGGAATGAAGACATAGTTAAGTTGACCTCTCTCTAAGGTACGTTAAATGACAGCATTTTCTTGGGCTGAGCTCAAACATTTTGTTTTTCATGGGATAAACTACATCTCTTGCTAGATTGCTTAAACATGTGGACATTCCGTTCTGGATCAGTTACTGCACATCACTTCCAATTATTGTTTCTCCTAATTAACTTACACAGGTAGGAGAGCTGGGAGTGGCAATCTTATTAAACTTTGCTTTCACTTGTTAAATGATAATTAGAATGATCCAAGGCTCTATGGGGTGCTGCCAGGGAATAATGGATCCCCCATTGTCTGGTTGAGCATTCCCCAACTTGTAGAACAGGGGAATGTCTGAATGTGAGAAACTTTGGGTGTTAATACTGGACTCATTTGAAAGCAGCAAACAGAGCAGCAGCAGCAGCAGGAGCAATCCCTTATTAACTATAGTCCTAAAATGGTGGCCCTCTATACCCTAGATTTCTAAACCTGTTGTGGCAAAAGTTTCTCCCCCTGACAATTCTCCACCAAAGGATGAGAAGAGAAATTGCACTCGAAAATTATCAGAGGCGAGAGGAAATTTTAGTTAATTTCTCAAGGCAGGATATAGGGTTCTGATCTGCTTATCTTTTAAGATGACCAACTGATGTTTGTGAATGTCTATATAGGCCTAGAACTGAGCCAGACCTGGAGCAGATTGGGGCTATGGGTTGTGTGATCCCACTGGGAACTGTAGTACCATTCCCTGCTATCTTCAGTGGTGGTTGGTGCAAGATAGCTGACATGAGACCAGCAGCTTTCTCCACTTGCAAATTGCCCCAGTGGCTCTAGGAGTAAGACCCGCTGAGCTGTGTCCTGGCTTGAGACTCACAGTGCATTAAACCACCATGACCCCAGTACCTCTTGCCTGGGCAATCACAGGTAGTTCAGATTCCATCAGTGTGTTTAGGATTCTTTTGCCCCACGATTCATCGCTTTGGCCCTGTGAATGCATCCTGAGCAGTGAGCCTTCTTTCAGATCACCTTCGGCTCTCTGTAAAATAATTGGCCATCACCAGCCCTGTGCCTCTTCTGCCTCATTCAACAAGGCTGTAGAATTGCCTGGCCGTTATCATCATATACTCTCCGGATTCCCTTGACAATGTTTGCTCCTTCTTTATGAATTCTATCTAATCTGTGTACACGCTATCTTTAGAGCATATTCGAAGCACGTTTCCCCCTTCAAAGAATTTTGGGCACTGTCGTTTGTTAAGAGTTGCTGGGAATTGCAACTGTGTAAGGGGTGAACTACAGTACCCAGAATTCTCTGAGGGGAAAAACGTGCTTTGAATGTGCTTTAAAGGTACAGCCTCTCTTTCTTACTCACTTAACTTCCTCTGCTCTCCTCAGAATCCCTACAGTTGCCTTCTTGAATTCCTCACATACAAATACTTCTAGGCTTTTTGGTCAGTGTTATCATTTTTGGGGGTGGGTGGGGTGGCTTCAAGCTTATAATTAATTTACGTGACTTCTTCCGTCACATCAGATAGCGCTGGCCCTGAGAATTTTCCAGCTCCTATTGAAACATATGGTGAGAAAGACTGGAGAGCGGCATGAGAGTTGCACATAAGTCTTTTGTTTAAATGTTTCATACTGTGTGTTTAAATAGTAATGGTTAGCAAAGAACTTTGATGAGGCAAAGGGCTAATTGGATTTTCTTGTTCTATAATTAAAAGGGTATATATTACATCCATATTAATACCAACAGCGCTCATCGTGATAAATGTTATTACAATGAATAACAAAGGCATCGGCAGCGATTGGTCACTTAGTTTAAAGGGTAGCTGAAGTCATTAAATTGCTTGCCAGAGGGCTTATGAAAGCTTCTTGGATCATTGGGACTAGGCTTTCTGCCACTGGCCTGAATACTAAGGTTTGCCCTTACAAAGTGAGAACAGGTAGTCTGATCCCACTCCTTTATAATTCCTTTGCTGATAGCTACCTCATTTGAACAAGAAGTGAATTCTATTGTACATGACAATCATCAGATTAGAGAGTCAAGTTCATGAGAAATGGTCTAACGTGTCTTGTTCTACATAGAAGTTGCACCCTCTGATATCCAACAAATTACAGCTGCTTCCATGGGAAAAAGCAACAGCCCAATGTGCTAAGTGTTCATAGAATCATAGAACTGTAGAGGGACCATGGGGGTCATCTAGTCCAACCCCTGCAATGCAGGAATCTTTTGCCCAACGTGGGGCTTGAACCCAAGACTCTGAGATTAAAAGTCTCATGTTCTACTCTACTGATTTTTTTTTATTGACATTTTTGAGAAGCGCATACAGTGTTGTTCCAAAACCTAGAGTTGGAATTAGGGGAGAGGAATGGTTGGTATGTCCTAGTAATTAATATTGAAAAAGAAAGTTACTGCAAGATCATCATAGTTGCCTGGAACTTGCATCTTCTGACATGGAAGGCCTATTTCTTAATACCGTGGTACCTCGGGTTACAGACGCTTCAGGTTACAGACTCCGCTAACCCAGAAATAGTACATCAGGTTAAGAACTTTGCTTCAGGATGAGAACAGAAATCGTGTGGCGGTGGCAGGAGGCCCCATTAGCTAAAGTGGGACCTCAGCTTAAGAACAGTTTCAGGTTAAGAACAGACCTCCAGAACGAATTAAGTTCTTAACCTGAGGTACCACTGTACTACGCATGTGAAGCAGGCTGTGTTTCCCTCCCCAAGTCACAGGGAATATATTTTGTGCATGCTCAGAAGCTTTGATCCTGCACCGAAAGAGGTCTCAATACTGACTGTAAATGTTTTCCTTGAATTTTGGCTCAAGTTAAGTACTATATCTTTATGTGAAAGAGATATCTGTTAAGTAAAAGATTGCCTCCTGTCCCAGAGCACTGCAACTCCTGGATGCCACTTGTCTCAGTAATCTTCAATCCACACACCACAAACTACTATATCTAAAAAAATTCTGTAGTTGTCACCACCACAACAAGCAGACTCGCATTTCTGTAGTGTAGAGAACACCTCTGAACATGTCAGCGCACTGTTTTGAAGTTTGCAAGGTGAGGAAGTGAGTAACAAAACTGGATACTTCATAAATAAAAAGGGAAATGAAGACAAGTAAAGGAATTTCAAATGGCACATTATCTTTGTCTGCTCATTCACTAACTTATCTGGCTGGGTCTAGAGTGTGCCAAAACTGGCCCCCAAATTGGTGAAAGGTCCATTCTGTACTGAACAACTTAGACAGTCAGAGGAAGGAAGAGAAAAGATTTGGTTCAGAGCTGGTTCTATCATTAGGCCTCAGGCACAAAATGCTAGTACGGCAAGCAGCTACCGCTGTGAGAATGGAAGCCACAACAGTGTTCAAGTAAGATTTAGCGATTTCTACCAGCTTTTCCCACTGGATTACTGCAAATAGTGAAATGCTTGGTACCAGGTTTTCATTTTTCTTTTAAACCTTGTATGGTTCTAAAAATTATTTAATGTTTTGATTAAGGGTCTTTCAACTTGGCTATCCAGTGGGTAGTGACTGCTTTAAAAAAAAGCTTGATTCTTTGGCTGTGACCTACCATGCCACATGCAAGAGTGGCTAAGAGTAGAGAAATTATGACCAGTCACAGGCATAGAGCAGACACACACAATGTCCTGCTTTCAAAGCTTGCCTTGTGGCTACCATGGCTTATGGTCAATGGCCTTATGAATTAGCCCAAAATTAGCACAGCTGGGAGGTATGAGAAGGCTTTGCATGTACTTAAGGGAGGAAGAAAAAAGATATTAAGGGTAATGAAAAAAACCCCACACACCACTCCTCAGTTTGAAGTGTCTCCTCGTTTTCTATGAGCTGCAGATTTTGCTATGAAGAACTGCAACATTAATTTTGACCTTTTCTACAATGCAGATTCTAATTACTTGAGCATATGGTATTCCTGAAATAGTAGTACTATAAACAATTATAATTGAAGATCTCATGGTAGTATATTACACATTTTTTTAAAAAAAATCAGCTCCACAGGATTCCTACAGCACAGTTTGAGAAGAGAAGGCAAACTCCTCTCTAATGGTCTTGCAGCTGGACCCCCGCCTCTTCTTGTTTGATGTTTATTTGGAGCTGATTTATACATTCAGAAAAAGCTTGGGGTGATGCTTTTCTGGACTGGATCACTTGGAAACGAAAGTTTCTAAATGCTGAATATGTCCATTGCACATAGAAAACTAAGGCTGCAGTACTACCCCTACTTACCAGGGAGTAAGTGCCGCTGAATTCAATGGGACTTACATTTTCTCTGTCAAATATGTGTTTTGCTAAGTTTTCAATATGATTTCACTTCCTAAAACACCTAGTTCTTCTATGCGGTGCTTTTGATAGGTTGGAGTAGCAAGGAATGAAATAAAATTTTAAAAGAAGATAGAGCATTTATTGTATAAACTGTTGCAATCAGTTGATTTTTAAAGCTTTCTTTTACAGTAATGATGCTATGGCAACACTTTTTAAACAAGGATTGCTGTTGCTAAGTCTGAGTGTCCTAGACTTTAACTAAATCCCGGCAACAACAACAACAACAACAACAACACACACACACACACACACACTTTTGCAACAGAGAAATTATTTGTTGCATGAATTTTCAAGGATGTTTCTAGCAGAATAGAGTTGGGGGCTGACACAAGAGCTCAGAGGAACACAATAGGAACTCAGTGAAGAGATTAGACAATATTCGTCCAAGGTGTAGTCTTTCGCATTTGACGGTAGCTGAAATCTTCAAATAATCTTCAAACAAATAATAATAATACCCAGGTTTGGCTTCTCTCCCCCCCCCCTTTCTTGTCCACATTAAAATGATTGGAAATTCTTGTCTGCTTGAATACACCTAAAATATTCAAGCTAATTTAAACTAATTTAAAGTTTTATTTCAAGCCTGGCACAAATGGCTCTTCAACTAATGAAAGAGAATCAAAATACAGTTATTCTGTGACCACATTTTGTTTCGAAAGTCATCATAACCTTGGAATGTACCCTACTGTGTGGAAAACAGGAGTTCAGTATTATTACTCCAGCTTTCTCCCACCAGAAGAACTCTTTATGGTCCAGCTTTTCATTCTCTTGTGTCCAGATTTAGGTAGTTTATGTTTCTTTATGCTGGTGAAGTCAGCCAAAGGGGACTATGAAGGATCCATTAATTAGATGAAGCGTCTCTAGGTCAAATTCAGTGCTAAATGAATGGGTCACCGCTGAATTGAAGTCGGAGAAATTGCACCTTCTAAATACCCGCATATGTAAAGCTCCTTACTGTGTGAGGAAGTAGCAACCACCGTTCCAAAACAGAGCTCCCTTTACATTCAGCAGGTCTGCAATAGTTAATCTTCTTCCCAAATAGATAAGAAAATATAAAAGAGAGGACATAATTCTCCTTTGGTTATTGCTAATAGTTTGTACTTGTTATATAAAGCTTTAACCCTTAGCATACTATTACCCATAAATGTTGTCTCTTGGCTCAGAATTAATATAGTGTCTACATTTCACATAGCTATGGTTTTTAAAATAGAGTTCTGACATATTTTCTGTCTTTTTACATTTTGGTTTGTGCACCTCTTTCCTAGGATCTGGTTTTTAGTTAAGTGGAAATAATTATGATGCAATAATAATAATACACTGCACACTAAAGAACACATCAAAGCATTTATTTGCAACTTCCAAAAGAGAGTTTATGAATATTACTTTACTTTGGATTATTATCAGTCTCTCTCTTTCCCCCCCCCCCCCCCAGTACGAGAATTGGGCTTTAACATTAGTGGTCAATCAAGTGCTTTATTCTCAGGAGGAGGTGGAAAAATCACTTGAAAATGGCTGGAAAAAATCGTGGTTCCAGAAGGAGTTTTGAAAAGGTGGACTCAAGGTCAGTAAAGTGCTAAATGCTGTTTCTGACTCTTGTCAATCCCTTGGTGATCCAGTTCATGCTGCTCGTTGATTAGACCAAACTGAGTTGACTACTTTAAAGATGACTTGCACTGGGCAAAAGTGCATCTCTCAGACTCATATATAGGGGCAGCTGGAATCTATTTCTTGAGATTGCCCAAGGAGGAAAAATGACATGCTTGATGTTTTATATTTTGCTTAAATCCTAAAAAACCTTGTCATATGATTTTTTTTTAAAAATAATTAAACAAAAAGAGCACTATATTTTCCAAGGTTCAGTAGTAAGATGGGAGATAACCATAGCATGTACCACTCTGGCGAGGCAGGCCGCAGGTGGGTAGGGTCTCAGCTGGCGTACCAGGTGGAGCTGGTAGACAGCTGCCTTTGACACAGATGTAGGGGGCTGGATTGAAGTCCATGGTGGTGGACAAGGGGGACTTTAGCTCCCTCTGCAGATTCAAACTGGCTTGGGCTTCTTGCGTCAGCCATTGGCACTGGGAGAAAACCACTTTCCTATCTACACTGGAGCTTTCCCATTTTGTTTTTTTCTAGCTTAAAATAGGGGTCAATACGCCTTGCCAGGAGTCAATTATCTTCTCTTTTTTTTGCATCCATTGAGAGAATGTCAATGTCCCACCCCTTTCATGTTGCTTTTCCTTCTCCTTCCTGTGCCGGTTTCCCCCTCCCACCCTTATACCAAGACGAAAAGAGAGAAAGCAAGACATTGCTTTTCCAGTGGGCTCTGGTTCAAAAAACAAAAATCAGATCCAGTAAAGTTAAAACAAATCCACTTGAATTTCCTTAATATTTCATGGGGATTACCAAAAAACACCAGCATTTTATTTTTGAATTTATATGCCAGCATTTTCTCTAAGGGGTGATAATCACTTAACAAAGTATATCTCTCTATGAAAGAAAAGACAGTACAAGTGGAATTGATGATAAAATAGACCGATTGTCAATTAAACAATTATGACTTTCTAAACGGTGTGGGGAGGGGTTATTGTGTGTTAATATGGTGTGCATTTATGTGTTTTTGTATTGTAAACTGCCTTGTGATGAAGGGCAGTATAGGAATTTAATAAATAATAATACTAATAACTGGCCCTACCATTAGGCAAAGTGAGGGGCCTGGCTCAAGCAGCTGAGTTTGAGTATCATGAAAGGACAGCAAATGGTTAGTTATTTACTATATTATTGTTTCATTCTTACTGTTGCAGAAGGAAGAGATGCATATGGGATTTTTGCCTTGGGGCCAAAATAATTTGGCTGGCCTTGGGAACTTGGGGAAGTGGGGCTTGATCCTGAGGTCACTTCCACTGGTAATATACTCACCCAGACCCTCAGAAAGCTAAACAAACTGTCCAGGTTTATAAGGCTCAGTTGAGGTTGGTGGATAAAAGAAAAAGGTGGGCAGTTAAGTCTCCTGTCATGGGCTTGCTCTGGGAGAAAACTTACCAAATGCAGCTGTTCAATCCTTTTTGAACCATTTCAGCTAAGAAGGTTTTGAAATGTACTTGTCTCAGCAGTCTTTTTTATTATTTTGGTATCTGTAAAGTTGTACGCATATTTATGGGATTTCTAATAAAGGAATAAGAACCAGATGATGCCATTGAAAGGTTCGTCCAGATGTGTTGCCCGGATTCACAGTGACATCATCGTTGTACCTGGAGGGAGCAGTAATCAAAGGCTGGGCTTGCGGATTAGGGTTGAAGTGAGAGATATGATTGTTGCATCTGAGATGTGATCCTAAAATGTAAGGGGGGAAAAGTTTTTTTAATGCTAAGGGTTCAAGGAATATGGCAAGATTGGGAAAACTGTCTGGATGCTTTCCACAACAAATATAAATCTTTAAAAAAAGATTGCTAAAGAAATATAAAAAGGAGACCAGCATTGCATCTAACAGAATGGAATGGTTTGGGGGGCTGCCCTTTTATAACCTTTAAACATCCTTAGATTTGCTGATGCCTCTAGTCAGGGCTGTCTTATGTATATCCAGTGCAGTGGTGCAAAGATCCCTCCAGCGCCCCCCCCCCCCGTTTCCCAGAGTTGCCAACATTTTTATGGTGCTGCCAGCAGCTTTGTGGGGCTGGAGGAGGTGGGCAGCAGAGGGCTGGAGGGCGGCTCCTCCGGCGGGGAAGAGGCGGATGCTCCAGGTGCGATGCTGCTTCAGTGAGGTGGGCGACGGCTGTGAGCTGATGCCGGGAGGCGCCGTACCCAGCCTCCGCCTCTTCCCTGGCGCCCTCCAGAACTTGGCGCCCCGCCACCCCGCGCCACTTGCCTCTATGGGCAAGACACCCCTGCCTCTAGTGCAGAAGGGAGGAACCACAGGCCTGAGATCTAAATCCTCAGTATTCACCAAACATTGACTCTGCACTGTGCCCTCTTCAAGTGCTTTTGTTTTGCTCGATTGTGTCCTTGATAATGCCTCTTTCTTGCCTCATTGGGGCAAGAAGAGGCAGGTGGATCTGTGTGTATGTAGAGACCGCTGAACTCAGCATGGCTGTAATGTAGCCTAATGTACAAAGGCGGTAGTCACGTCCCTTTTTTTTATAAATCTGGCCTCACCCTCTGTCGGCTCATGTAAGGTTGCTCACAAGAAAGTCTACTGAAAAATTAGGAGGGTAGGGCAGAATGAAATCTCATCATTCTTCCTGTGCATGTGGTTCTTCCATCTAGATGCTAGTGGCCAAGAGTAGGATTTAGCCCTGGGGGAGTTCTTCCCTCTCCCATTTGCTGCAGCAGCCTATGTACTGGGATTAACTTCAAATAAAGATGGTTAAGTTTGGGGCTCTTAAGCATTTAACAGTAACCCTTAAATACTATAGAAATCAACGGCATTAAAGTAAACCTTCGTTCGGCTGCATTGTATCCAGAATAATTGACGGAAATGATGTGTAACTGAAAAGATGTACTGATCAGTGTCGTGCATTTGAAGTTGAGAAGAGGATTTTGCAACTGATTTTATATTAAAGAATTTCTTGTCATTTCTTCAAATACATGTAGTTTAGATAATGGTTCTGATATTTGTACTGTGCATACTAAACCCCTGGTTAAAAGGACCTACATGAAAAATGTGATTCCCTCCAAATGTTCAAAGATTGCATGCCAAATTAATTAAGGCAAGACGCTTCAGATTTAATTCAGAGGGGGGTCTGGATTATACTTTACATTCTTACTTAAAGTTTGATCAGAGCTAATGGCGTCCCTTGATTGTAACATAAGGAAGAGTGTATGGCATATAGAGCTGGTGACAAAAATGATGAGTCCATTGCTCTGGTTTGATTTAATGAGAAATGGTATTATTTTCACTACTAAAAGAGAACAAAACTGTGTTTCCCTCAAACACCCAGTGTATATTTTTATACCGTATTGAGCTTTTGGAATGATTTAGCTAGTCCTATGCCAAAATCAATTGCCTGCCAAATTATACAGTAATTCAGTACAGAACTATATAGTTCAACAAAGGAAGAAGAAAAAACCTCCATAGCAATACCTTTCATTTACCTGTGCTCTAATTACATACTATCCTCCAACTTATTAGTTAGAAATATTTGCATCCCAAACTGAGTTCAATAATTGTTTTAAGGCACACAAAAAGTTAACAGCAGGAAAAATACAATCTGCAGCCTTGTTTACTGGTTCTGGATGTCGAAAGGTTAAACCTCTTCCAGGAAATTCAATCCTATTTTTATATATGTATATATTCCCTGCAGTACAGAGCAGTTAGCTTTCCTCCATTTCTCTGTGCATGTGGGTGTGCAGAAAATGGATGTGTACAACAACCCAACCAATATTTAAGAGAAACACTGTGGAAGAAATAAGGGTTAGGGTTAGAAGCCTTGTTTTCCGAGCTTACGTTTGTGAATCATTTCTGTTTCCATGGCATGATGAGTTTATTGGCTGCCTGGTACTTTGCCCAAAGCACATCTAAAATGTACAGATGCCCACTGGGTATCATTTGGACAGAGGTATTGATTGCATATGTGAGCACAGGGGTTTCCTATTTTGGAAACTCTTCCATGCAAGTGGAGCAACTCAACACTTGTAGGGCCCCATTCTCTCTCTCCCTCCCCACCGTACATTGGCATGCATCGCTATAGAACACATAAAGTTAATGACTAAATGGACGGCATCCATCCGTACTCTGTAAGATTTGTGTTATAGGGTGGGCAGCGATACATAGACACTTATCAGGAGAAAGGGCTGGACTCCCCCCCCCCTTTTAGCCACATTCTTGCCACAACTGTAATCTTAGTTAAATTATATGAAACAGAAAACATGAAAAACATTTTAATCCTCTCTCCCAGAAACATATTATATAGAATAAAACATAAATACAGCTGTGTGGCCATCAAGCCGGTGTGGGCTAGCTGTGTCGATGAACAAATGACACCCCATTCTCCTGTGGGACAGATGATTGAGAGTTTACATTTAGGGCTTTAATGAGAAGTTGAGTTAATTCCTGGAGCTCACAGATATTGGCACGTGGCAGTGTGGCAGAGATCTGGGAAGCAGGACAGCTTCAGTTTCACTGCCTGGGCATGTTTTGGAGGCTAGTATGCTGGCACACACAAGTTCTGACAATGCTGGTAGATCAGCCAGGGATAATTTCAAATATATGGAGGCCAGGAGGTAGATAGGAAGGAAGCCATCTTTCCCCGACACTTTAGGTTGATCTATGCCCTACCTGTTAATATGAGGCAGACACCTCATATTGTACTGTTTCTGATGCCTGTTAATATTTTTATTATTATTAAATAAGCCTATCCAGGCATGTAATTTTCTTATGTATATTTGTTTTTGAAACTGTTGATTTTAGTAAATAAGACAAAATAAAAATAAATGTAAGCAGCACCAGTTCTTTAGTTTTCTCTGGAAACAAACAGTATTATTGTTGCGCTCCTTTAGGATGAGGATGACCCTTATATTCAGCTTCCGTTTAATAAGGCAAGCTGTTAAATATCTAAAGACTGCTTTCTTGGCCAAAAGGTCAAGTTCTGCCTAAGACAGCCTTCAACAGAGAACAGATGTTGGTGACACATACATCTGAGCTGTGCTGGCAGCTTTCACCAACTGAATAAGGGAACTGTGGAAGGTGTTCAAGGAATTTTTCAACTGTCCAGGACAGATGTGTGGAACCTTTGACTCTCCAGATGTTGCTGAACTACAACTCCCATAATCCCTGGTCATCGGCTGTTCTTGCTGGGATTGATGGGAGTTGTCATTCAGCAACATCTGGAGGGTCAAAGGTGAGCTAATATCTAATATATAATAATATAGCACCTTAATTGTCAATGTACAACCTGTGTACAATGAAATTAACTGAGCCTCCCCTCCCCACAAACACTCAATCTCATTGCACTCTGTGTGCTTGTCGCACAACACACCAACCCTGAAAGACAGTTGCACTACATTATTTCCCATTCAGTAGCCTAACAGCCCATGGATAGAAACTGTTTTTTAGCCTGTTGGTACGACTGATTATACGTCTATATCTCCTGCCTGAGGGTAGAAGATTAAAGAGGTGCTGGCCAGGTTGTGAATCGTCCCTGAGAATTTTTCTTACTCTCCTAAGGCAACGATCCCTTGCGATGTCATCTAGTGGGCTCAGGGGACAGCCCATGATATCATGTGCTGTGTTCACCACCCTCTGTAAAGACTTTCTGTCCGTGGCTGTCAAGCCAACGTACCACACTGTGATACAATATGAGAGGACACTTTCCACTGTGGACCGGTAGAAGGAGGTCATCAATTGTTGTTTAACATTGTTCTTTCGCAAGACCCTGAGAAAGCGGAGTCTCTGTTGGGCCTTCCTAACCACCTGAGTTATATTGTTTTTCCAAGTGAGGTCTTCACTAAGGTAAACTCCCAGGAATTTAAAGGAAGAGATTCTCTCCACACAACCCCCCCGATATACAATGGGGCTAGTTCCTCTCTCTTCCTCCGAAATGTCTAGGATAACAGTGGGCTAGGATAACAGTGAGTCCTTACCACTAAGGCTAAAAGGTTGAAGACCGAGTACAGTATTGGCTGTTAATCATTCTCGTCCAACATGGTAGGACTATAAAATTTGCATTGATGCAGAGGCTGAGTTCCTGATCTGCACAGGTGTGTCTGTATTCAGAACTAGTGGCTGGCCTCATCTCTAAAATTTCACTAGCATGACACTTTGTAGAAATGTGCGATCTTACTTACTAATTAGGCTGCATGAATCAATTGATTAGTCAGGGCAATTCATCAGTTAAAGTGGATTTAAATCAGATTACAACCGTGTTTATGGAAGACAATCTTACTCGGCTATGAGTGATCACCAAAGAAGAAGAAGAAGAAATCAGATTACAGCTGAAAGGGTGTTCTGAGTTTATTACATTGTTGCGATCATTCTCTGTCCACCTTTGCATTCAGGTAATGTATGCAGGAGACTTTCCCAAACAATATTTACAGCCTGTTCCCACACATATTTACTCAGAAATAAATCTCAGTAAATTCTCCCAAGAAGTATACCCAGGACTTAAGCCTTAGTTAAGAGTAGATACGATCATCATTGAATACACCTTTCATATTGAGCTGCTGTGAAGGAAAGCTCTATATAATAGCTTCATACAAATAAAATTAAAATATTGTGGAATTTATATTTTGTTTCAATGTTAATTAATCCATTGAAAGCAACAGCAAATGGATGACAGTCCTTTTAGCTGCAAAACTCTTATATTATCATTAGTCCAGATCAGTAACCTTGTACGTTGGATTATTTGGAGAGGTCCTCTGTGTTAGTGACTCCTTTCTTATAATTGAAACAGGCATGGCTTGAGTGCTTATATCAATTTCTGCCCATCTCCAAGCCTGCAAGGTTGAAGCTTTTCTCCATGTGATTGATGGTTCATGTGGGACGAGGAATGAATGCAGGGCCAGGAAGATCCATACTTCTTCCTTATTTCTTAGACGAAAAGTTAACACAGCTGTTGCTAAAGGTTAAATTTGGAGGTCAGATTGTTATGCTATTAGGAACACTCCATGTAGGTTTAAACTGTATTAATGCACAACCCTTTCTTTATCCACAGAGTGAGTTAGTCAATGACTACATTGATCCATTGTTGTGTCTTCTTACAGAGGTTCCTGCAATGAAGCAATAGAAATCATTAGGGCTTGTGATAAGGAATTCCTCCCGGTGCAAGCAGACACAGAGTTCACATTTCATTTACTGTCACAGCAGCTAGGCAGCTACCAAGCCTAGAAATTCATGTCAAAGCGGTTTAGGTTAGGGAGACTAAACATGGACCCCTGTGTTTGGTTGTTCAGTTTGTTAAACCGTATCCCCAAACCTTTAAATCCATCGACTGCATGTGCATAATTTCTTCGCCCTGATGGTATTCTTGGCTGCATTCTGACTACCAGCGTTTATTTCATTACGCTTATATATTTATTTCAGTTCACATTGTCTTCCTCCAAAGATCTCGGACCAGCTTACATGCTGTTCGCAGGCTTCTGTCGCTGACAGGTGGCTTTTAGTTTAGCTTCAGAAGCACAACTTCATCACATTCTTTTTAAAGATTCATTGGGTTATATCCAACACTGTGTGAGTGGCTTCCTCTTCCTCTCCTCTCCTTGTACGCCTCCAAAATATGCTCCGGGGGGGGGGGTCCTCCAACTGTTTAGAGCAGATTTTGAGGATGCATGGGGGGGCCTGGGGCTGGAGGGGGGGCAAATTCTGTTGTGTAAATGGATCTCTGTTGAATGTGTGCAGCAGCAACACTGAATGCAACTCATTGTCTTTATGCTGTATACTGCTTTATTTTATTTTATTTTTTAAAATGAAGTGGTATAAATAAACATTCTAAATTTAAATAAATATCTCCACCAACCACCACTTTCCAGGTGCCATCCATTCACCCAATAAATGGCAGGGTGGTGGGTGGTAGTGTTATTTGATTTTGGGTGTGGGGTTTTTTGGTTCTTGCTTTTTCAAGACAAAGTGGCTGAGGGTTCTCACCTCTTCCCCCCCAAATGTAAACAAACAAACAAACAAAGCAACTTGCTGCCATTTCAGATGGGGACTTAGCTACTCTCACTAGTCTGCTGAAATTCCTGAGATGGAATATCGCAGCGATGGCCATTTCTGGGCAGGAATAATCTGGCCAAAGTGGTCCATGTATTGGTATTCCAAAGACTGGTTATGTGCTCTTAAGGTTGGTTCAGAAGTGGCAGCTAGTGCAAAACACTGCTGTGAGATTGCTGGAGTTGTACAGTTAGTTTAATTGTATTATTTGTGGTATATATTCTGTACTTGCCCCACCCCACCCCTGTACACTGCTTTGATATTCAGAAATGTGAGCAATTTATCAGTATTTATCAAAAATAAATAATACATGGGGCTACCTAGCACACCATGGGTTCAATAAGATCATCAGTGCCTTGACATTCTGGAAACCTTGGAGCATGCATGAGTAAGCCTAGCAAAATTTACCGAATCTGGCAGCACAACTTTGGAGACTAGTAAAGTTATTGAAGAAAATCCCCAAAGAAAAAGAGTTAAAAGTTCAATTGTCCTTGCAGGTGCATTAAAGTTTATTGGGGTACATGGCTGGTGTGCTCACACATTTTAAATGTTTAATTTGGGTGGTGGTAGCAAAGTATAAAGCAACACTGGGAAACCCTTCAAGCTTAAGAGGCACATTCACTCATGGGCAGCCTTCTGGAGCCTGACTGGTAGTGGTGGACAGGGCTGGAGCCAGAAGTGGGGAAGCCGGAAGCAGAAGTAAGCAGAGCAACTAATGTTAATGCTATGAGTTTGGGGGTCAGTCTGGATGATACATTGAGTCCTTTCTAGTTCTTGGGATCCTGTATCTGTGGCAGTAGGATGTATGGGAGCAAGCTTGCCAAAGCAGCTCCCTTGTCTATGCAATGGCTTTGGCTGACTAGTTAAGCCCCACGATTAGCATAACCGAATAAGTTGCTCTGTACTGTAGAACAAATGTAGGTGGGTCTTTGACCCTCCTTACCTAGTGGCTAAGTGGTAGAAGAACAGTGGAGTTGGAAGCAGGTTGGAAGCTGGAGACACAGAGACATGCTCTGTGCTGGATTCAAAGTTGCAGCTAATGGAGAAGGAAGATCTTTTGGGGTGTCAGTGATGTAGGTGCCTCCATCTTATGCTCAGGTTTTATATATGTGTAAATAAAATTATGTATCTTAAAACCCCCATATTCTCTGCTGAACTGTGGGTGAACTGAACACCAGTGTGTGCTTTCATTTTTAGCAGCAGCAGGGTGTTGGGAAATGATTGTTTTTATCTTTTCCCATATACCTTGTATTTCCATGAAAATTCACACTTGTTCTCAGAGTCTGTGTTCTGCTTTTATTGCCTGATGCTTGCACTTCCTGCTCTGATTGTTTACTTTTGTTATATGTTTTAAAATATTCAGAAACCAAAAGTTTAAAAAAATCCTTTCTGAGTTATAATTTCTACATCAAATGGTCTAAGGTTGCAAGTCCTAGACCCGCTTCCCTAGGAGTAAGCTCCATGGAACACAGTGGGACTTACTTTTGAGTAATTTTGCTTTTGGCTGGCAGTCTTATAAGAGAACCCACTCTCACGAGGTTTTCCAGTCTTATAGACAAAAGCAATTTGGGTAGTGAGATGAATAGCTCTAGGAGGTGTTATCTTACAGATGGCGCCTAAAATCAAGGTCCTGACCATTTGTTGCCATTAAAGATCCCCTAACATTTTTTTTTTCATGAGCAAAGGTGTTAGCTGTGGTGTCCTGGACCAATTCCAGCTTTGGGTAATTAAATTCTGTCTTCCTAAATTCCTCCCTTCCCTTATGTAGTTTCAACTCACAATGGTGTTCTTCATTTCCTGTCCTAAACTGTTGTCTAGAATTGCCTTGTGCTGTTAAACAGCTGCCACATTTCACCCCTAAGGAACTACATTTCAGTACTCAGTATATGCCTGTATATTATTTATAGGAGTGTAAGGAAGAGAGAGCGAGGGAGCTAATTGTACCTGCAGATGAATATAGGGGATAATGGAAACATACTTCCCCAGCCTGTGTGTGGATGCCATGTTAAGGCAGTAATGAACTGGATTTCTTTGTCATTTGAAAGCACAAATTAGATTTTTTTGGTGGGCGGGGGGACAATAACATTGAGTCCAAAATAAGCACCCATATTCAATAATTTGATGTCCGTCCGTCCCACCACAGGCTTCTATATTCAATAAATAGCCCTCCTTTATTTTTATGTGTGCAATCTAGCCACTATTTATTGCCTTTCTGTGTTGTAAAACGATCCCTTTAAGCCACTCCTTCCCCCCTCTACCTCAGCAACCGTTAAGGAACTAATAAGCTGATATTGTTGCACTTGATTTCTAGATATTGGTCATACCAGGTAAATGGTTTCATTTTCTTAGCTGAGGAAGAAATCTCGAGCCCTCTTCTACTGGGGCTTGTTAAGCTGTTGCCTTGGGGGGCAGTTGATCAGTTCTTAAGTAGTAAGCAGCGTTAGCAGTCAACAGGCATAGGATCCCCTGCAGCTACTGCAGTCTGTCTCGCCTATCATCCTTTATAGTGGTATAGAGAAGTGCTGCCTTATTGTAGTAATAATAAAGATAAAGAATAGGAACAAGATAGCATTCATTGAGTTTTCCATGTGAGGGAATTTAAAGTGTGCGTGTGCGCGCGCGCACACACACACATGAGAGAGTGCAAGCGCAGCAATTGGCGGGACATAGCAATTTATGTGGATCTGAACTCTTGAGTATGTAATATGAAAAGTATTCCTCATGGCATTTCTGGTAAGACAGGAATCAAAACCTGACACTTCGGTGTGAAAGGATAACATTTTAAAAATTCTGTTAATGTTCCTGTCTGCTCAGGGTGGCCTCATCTGTTGCCGCAACCTTAAGTATAGTTTCATGTGCTGTGAAGGCCCAATTGGCAATTAGCTTTATAAAAAGGGATGTTTTGAGGAGGGGTGGTGGGCGGTTGTTTTCCCACCCTCACTGCACGCAGGAAAAATGGAAAGCAGAGGGTTGCTCCAGTAACAAAAGAGTAGAGCCTCAGAAAATGGCTGGGATACACAGTAAACTCTATTTTGGGATATAAAAAGACCAGTGCATTTCAGTCAAAAGCATCTTTAGGGTCAAAACACAATTGTTAGAATGATTCAAAAAGGCATCGTGAACGATGGTTCTTGATGCAAAACGTATTTTCTCAGAATTCTTTTTTTGTGTTTGAGGAAGGCATGGACTGAAATGAGTTGGGCTTTTTTATATCCCACAATAAAAGCCCCATGTATTCCAGCACCCTTGGAGGCTCAGCTTCTTTTCCCTGTCCACCCTCAACACAGCCTCCAGTCCCTTTAGTCAAGTGTTTTCTCTCCCCCCTCTACTGGAGAACCAACTGGACCAGATCCGGCCTTGGTACGTCCTGCTACTAATCCCGGCTATAAAAAGTATATGTGACCCAACTCCTGAGAGATTTTAAAAATAAATAAAAATAAATGCCTGCATGCCACAAAATATCATGATGATTGGGTCAAGGCATGCCCTGAGTCCAGGTGGGGCCTCTACCTGGCTGGATTCTCTTCCCCTGATTGCCTCAGTGGGGTGCTTTACACATAGAGGGGATTGGGCTGAGCTAAATAAGGAATTGATCCTTGGCCTACTGCCATGCAAACTCCACTTACTTGCTGTTAGTCAAAATTTCAGCCTGATTTCACCTAACACTGATGTCCAGTTTGAGTTACTTCCACTGTACTTGTGAACCACTGGGGTGCGCCTGCCTGGGCAAAAACATCTCCTCCTGAATATTGTTGGATTGGGATCAAAACTTTCTCATTACATGGCTTCGCCGCTGTCAATGTGTTCATGACATCTTGAGTTTTAGTCTTCATTCCCCCCTCTCTAGTATTGAATGCAACTACTGACACACACATGGAAACATCAGGGATTGAACCTGGAACTATTTTCTATGCAGAGTATGAGCTCTACTACTGAGATGTGGGCTTTCAGCTTCTGGTGCTGCTTGTCCGCTGGGTCTGGGTGGCCCCTTCTTATCCAAAGCTGTGTGCAAAGAATCCTTTACCCTTCATAGAGTTACAATTCCCACCACACTTAACAAACTAAAGTTCCCATGATTCTTGGGGGGGGGGGGGAGATCCTGTGCTTTAAATGTGCTTTCAATGTCTAGTGTATATGCAGTCAGTGTTGGAGTCTGAGCCCAGATGGCTGATTCAGATGGGGGGGCGGTCCTTACAGAAGCAAAGGAAATAGTGCTACACCTTAACCTTCCTATTAAATATTGTTTAGGTAACTGGAATTGCTCCTTCTTCTGTGGAGCTTGCAAGAAGCATTCCCCCCCCTTTAAGAGGTGTTCTCATAATCTAAAACATTTCAAATCCATGCAGTTTCTGGAGACAAATGTTTGGGTTTCTGCGAGAAAGCCAACTTAGGTTTTAACATCAAAGCGAAAGCAAGGTTGCCCAGGAGTGCAGCTTGAGACCAGCTCATGTTGTCCTGAAAAGCAACATCCTTTGCCTGCTGGATCTTCGGCACATCAAATGACAGCTCTGGCATTGTTTTTAGAGGGTTAACTAAGATTAATGAGGAAAGAAACATGAAGCCATAGAGGATCAACATTACAAATCAATGCCTGAATAAATTTAACGTGTATTCCATCTGCAGAAAATGTGGTGTGGGTTTGTTTCCTAAGAGTGTATCTTTTATGCTACTAAATAACCCACCAAGACATGAACACTGCATCCAGTTTAATAATGCTTTATTTAAGGTTTATACTGTAGTCAATGTATTGATTGGGGAGGAATTTGTAGAATACAGGAGAATGTTTAATAAGATACAAATAAACTCCAGTGGTGTTTGCAATTCCCAGCCCACAGCATTTGTGAATTGTAACTTCAGCATTTTAATTCACTGAAAGCCATTAGAAAAATGGCCAGTTTGAAAAAGCATACATTCGCTCTGGGTTAAACCACTCTTCTGAAAGATGAACTCTTAATTTTTACAGCTTTTGCTACCAGACCATCTCCATGATCATCAAATCACTCCTAAAAGCACTTCTTATTTAAAAGAAAAACTGAAAAGAGAATTAATATTTTATTTATTTCTATCTAATTACTGCTTAGAGGCAGAAAATGTGACTGGTGTCTTTGAGAATTACATCCTTTTGTCATTAAACCTTTCGGTGAAGATCTCTCTTTCTTTCGCTCCTTTTAATCAAAACACTATTATCTTTAGATTGCCTCTTAAAATTGCTGTTTGTCTAACAAATCTGAAGGAGTTACTTACCTCCTAATAATTACAGTGCAAAAGAAAATAATAATACAAAGAGGAGACCTTTTACATGTCTGAGTGGTTTCACAGTCCAGTCTCATAATCAGATTCCAGAAATTGAACTTGCAGAAAGTTTGTGCTAGCCTTGTGGATTTTCATTTCAGATGTTGTCAACTCAAGGGCATTTGGACCAATCAATACCTGTCTGTCTTCCTGCACACAGAAAGTTGGCTATTAGAAAAGAGAGGCTTACAGCAGGCTCAGCCAATACCATTAGCCCTAGCCTTAGGGCAGTTCTATCCATGTGCTGGGGTAGACACCTGCCCCCTCCCCTCCCCCACCATTAAGAAGGCCACTTGGGATGTCATTTGGACATAGCGGGCAAAGAGCACTTCTTTATTCTTTCTCTTTTTTACACCCAGACTTCACCAAAAATCAATAAATCTGTTCTTTGCTTATTTTCAGAACTTTACTTCAATATAAGCAAGGACTTTCCTTCCAGCTACAAACTCCAGCAACACCAAGTCATTGTGTGTGTGTGTTTTATTTTCCTTTCTTTGTTCCAATTTGAGAAATAATTGGAAATAATATCAGAATGATGCTCTCTCTTTTCCTTGCTAAAGATTTCATAGATGAAAAGACCTTGATCTGCTGTCTCCTTTCATGATTCAGCAATACACTGGATATTTTTCGCCCTTTATATTCTTGTGGTACTAATGAATTTTATGGAATGACACAACGTTGCCTTTTGTTTTTCCCCACTCAAAAGCACTGCTCTCTACCGCATGTCAGCTTTATTCCAGCCCTCATATAGTCTTTCATTTTATGTAATTGTGGTAAAAACTACAGTTACTTTTTATTAGGAACAAATTCCCAAAGAGTAATCATGTTAGATATTTTGCAGCAAACAAGACAAAAGAGGTAGTTGTTAAACTGACCCTCTCTTCTTTATTTTTTCGCTAGAACACACAATTGCATTTTCACATCTCAGCACAAAAAATGGGTTTTTGAGAAGGTTTTAGCTACGATCTTTCAAGGAAGTAATCCACATTTAACATTTCGGGATTTACTTCCAAGTCAATGTATAGGATTAGGCAATTAGCAGCCACTTGAAAGAATGTGATTTACAGAAGATGCATTCTATTTGTGTGCTTGTGGTTTTTTGGTTTTTGTTTGGGAAACCTGTTGGCTAGCTGGGATAACGTAGAGTAGGGAGGAAGGAGTATGAGTGACAGCTTATTATTCCCAGAGCAGAACCATGAATCAAACAAAGCTATGGAGGCTGACTCACTAGTACTATAGCAGGCCTAAGAACAGTTAAGAATGGAATTGACATTTGAGGACCTCCTTAAAACCCGCCTCTGCCACAGGCTTACTGTATGGCCCCTGGCAACTCACTTTCTCTTAGGCTCAGTTTTCCATCTGAATAAAGGAGTGCAACCAATGATTTACATCACAGAGTTGTCGTAAAGGGTGAACACAATGGCACAATACTAAAGTGCTAGGTTATGTGTTGTTTGTTTGTTTGTTTTTTAAAATGTCCTGCATTAGATGAATAGGTTCTGAATGCCTCTTGCTGAAGTGAATGAAATTTTGCTCTTGAGGAATTAATCTAAAGTACCTCCCATATGTGAATTCATAACTGTAATTAAGCATCAATAGGCCATTACATTTCATGTTTCAATAAAGTTTTAAGGAGAACTTCTGAAATGTCAGATAAGATTGGTTTCTTTTTTCTGTGAACAGGCAAATATCCGAATTTTATACAAATGATTCAGATGTACCTAGTTCATCTCTCTCATCTGCAGTATCTAAGTTTGCAACTGTTAATTAATGTTCTTTTCTATTTACTCAGCCCTTTTAAACATTAGCTCAATGACTATACTGCAAATACTTTCCCCAAATAAAATATTGGGTATTAACTATAGGCAGCCTTTTGAGAATGAAAGTTTACAATAAGTGTCTCTTTCCACGTTCTGTAGTACAGCAAAATCTAAATTGATAGCACATCCTGGTCGAATTTAAACACAATAATATATTTGTGAGTAATTTTTTTTTTATTTAAGACGATGTTATATTCTGTTACTGTGAATATGATGTATTCCTATGAAGTAACACTGAGCATTGAAATGCCCAGTATTTGCTACTTTTAAGAGATCACTAGTGAAAATGGGCAGAAACTCTTTTCACGAATGTTCATTAATTTTGGAATGAAGCAAACGTGGTCTTAGGGGTAAACTAAATGTGATGTTAAAAGTGTAAGTTTTGGCAGAATGGGATGATCTAATCCTCTCCTTTCTCCCATGGATAGATCAAGTGAACAGTGTCCTCTCGCAAATGCATGGGGGTTAGTATATGAGCCACACTTCACTTTCAATGTTTTATACGTAGTGGGATGAAGAGCCTGTGAGCCTGAGACCCATTCTTGCACTCGATTAGGTGAAAACATAAGATTGGCCAGCCCTGCTAAGAGCTGTAAGATTGCAAGATTAACAACAACAACAACAACAACAACAACAACAACAATTTTGGCTTGGTTTCCCCAGCCACTCTGGGCAGCTTACAACATATCTAAAAACATGATAAAAACACCAATCCTTAAAAACTTCCCTAAAAAGGACAAGTTCCAAGTATAAAAAGAATCCTGTATTATTATTTTTAATTATAGGATTCAGTTCACTTTCTTTAAAAGTATTCTTCTTGACCTATGCGATGGCACAATCAAAAGTTACAGGGTTAACCAATAGGCTAATCATTGCTAGTTTAAATTATTGGTGTCAGCCATTGTCTTTGCTGAATGAAAGGAGCCATACTGATACCTAATCGCTGAGGTTCTGACCGCGGGTTTTTAGAAAACCATCTCCATCTCCAACAGGATTGGGGATCCTGCAGGAAAAGCCCTTCTTTTCAAGAGTAGCTTTACTGATATTTCCTGTGTCAAAGAGATCACTGCAAGAAGAACCTTCAGTTGGCATATTTGATTTCTGCTTTGGGTCCTTGTGGAATGGACAGGGATGCTAGAAAATAACAAAGCAAATCTCACTTTTCCAAACCTCAGAGATGTCCTGTGTAGGAGGGGAGAAGCAAGTCAGGAAACTTTTGCATGGCTTTTATTGTAGTTGAATTGAACCAGCTCTTAGCAGTTTTCCCACTAGAAAAACCAAACTAAACAAAGGATTTCTAAAATAAAAAACAACCCTGTCCCTATAAAGAAGATCTTGAAATGTCTGCATTTTTATATATATATATATATATATATATATATATATATATATATATATATATATATATAAAAAACATTAGATTTTTTTCACATGCTTTTTTTTTTGGGGGGGGCAAGATTTTCAGAATCAGTTTCAACATGCCTCCCTGCTATATATCCCTGTCAATCAAATTGTAAAAGCTCTGGAAAACTGACCATGTTGGGTTTGTTATTTCTACAAACCTGATCATTAAAAGTTTACATTTGCACATGCCCTAGAATCCCCTGACTGTCTTCTACAGGGATCAAATTGTCCTTCCTGCCCCACTATTTTTGAGTTAGGCTAGGAAGGATTTTCTACCCTTGTAAGACTCTGCATTAACCCCATCTTTTCAAGGAGCCTCCCAGGGAATCATACCATCCAGCTGCTACCAATGGACTGATACAATAATGAGAATGAAGAACTGTCTATTCCTTTACCAGTGACATTGTGGGTAGACTGTAAAGTTAACTTTCCATGAGATTTCAGAGTTGGGCCTGTAGGTATATTTACAACTATTATACCAAGGAAGAATCTTTGGGAGGCATAGCCGAATAAAACAACAACTTCATTTACACTTGCTACCTACACAGCTGTCTTATAAAAACAATAGAAGTTCAAGAAAAGCCAAACTTTTTTGGGGTGGGGTGGGGTGGAGAGTCTTCTGTTGTGGGGGAATAGATGAATTTATGTGTCCTTGCTTCTTTATCATATGAACTCAACACTCCATAGACAGGGGAAAGAAGGTGACGCCTATTAAAATAGAGGTTCTCTGTGTCAAGGATGGTCAACGTAGCAACCAGTAGATTGTCCCTATCTCCCAGTGACAATGGGCCCCTTCAAGAATGCTCAAGAATGTCTTCTGCCTTAAAGGCAGGCCTTGGCTGCTATGGTATAGCCTTGTTGAGATTTGATGCGTCAAGAAGAGCACACACATGGGCACTTCGTTGGGGATGTGAGATTATAATATAATCTGCAAGAACTGACCTGCATCCATTTTATCCCCGATTACATCTAATTGGTTATAAATTTGCCACGTTTCATGTTTCTAATTGGCGTAGGAGACGGTTAAAGTTCAGCTGCATTGCCCTCCATAAACAGGAGGCATCAGTTTATGTGGAGTTTCTGCCTTTTGACCAGATATCCTTTTAAATTGCATGAGTTATCACTGCAAAATAAAAAAAAGATCAGTTTAATCGTAACCAAAACTGAGGATGGAAATATGTCTGGGCACATTAAAAATCTCCAAGACTTAAAAAAAACACACTTGAAACAAAACCCCGCATTGTATTTGAATTGTTTCTTTGTATCGTTAAACTGAACATTCTGTTGTGTTCGTTCTTTTCCCAACTTGGCCCTTGTTGTTGCAAATGACTGAGGTTTCACACACAAAAGGCAAAAAAGAGCCTCTTTCTCCCCACTTTCTTTGGAAGCCTTACATGCTGCAATTTATTCCATTGCACTATTAAAGAAGAGAATGTGCAACATGCCTTCCACCTCAAGGCATCTCTCTGTACATTTTCATCTTTTCCAATACCTGTAGCTTCCTTTCTACACTAACATTTCACTGCGAGCATTTTATACTTTTTGCCAGTTAAGTCTCCCTCAAATGCCCATGGCCGTCTCGTCTCTTGTGGTCACTCACATTGGCCCTTTCAGATCTCTGGTGGGGGGTGCCAAGCACCACAGCGAATGAAATATCAAGCCGGCAGATCAAATGGGAACGTGCGTGCCACCTCTCCTGTCCCCTCCCGTAATAAACAGATCATGGAGAAAGCACCCAAAGCTACGACTCCCCACTCTCCCTGCACTTTTCATGTTAGGCCCTTTCTCTGATTAGAAAGAGCTGATGCATTGCTATTCTTATTACTATTGTTATACCAATGGAGAGTGAAACGCACTGCTTTAATATTAATATTCACTGCAACTTAAGTAGCTGTTGCTATGATTCTTAATTAGAAATGCAGTAGCAGGTAGAGAATGGCCTTATCTGTGCTTGGGGTGGGGGAGCCTCGAACGACATACGCTAACAGTTTTGTTGATGCCTTGAGTCTCGGCTAAAATACAGTTCCTGCTGCATTTCTTCCAGCAGCACAAGCCGAATCTTTTCCCTCATTTGATACAGTGACCTCTCAAGTGCATCATTGCCCTGAGGGCTGAGGGCAGTCCAGCTACTGTTAAACCCCTTGGGTTGATAATCTTCTCCCACATTTGCCCTTAACACCAGACATACCACCATTAGCTACAGCTCCACTGGTGCTCATTAGAGTCGATCAATATAGACTAACATAAAGAATGCTACTGCACCTTCTGTTATTTCTCAGTTACTGCAGATTTACAGACTTTCTCCTTCAATACAAATGCTGTGTTATACAGGTTGGGATAACAATATAACGGCACACACCACTCTCTCTTGATATAATATATATTCTGTATATCTGTCTACCTATGCAATATATAATTTTATACAGCAAACTTAATTCATTCTTTTTATTTGTCCAGCTACTGAACATACACAAGCTTTTGCTTTGGAAGATTTAATATGTGCGTGCAATATGTTAGGTTTCTTTCAAAGAAGAACCACATACTAAGTATTTTGACTTGTGTGTAATATGCGTGTGTTAATACATGCTCATTTCAAAAAGCAACATACATATTTTATCTTCAAGTGTGTGAGAGAGATTCACTCCTGCTCTATAAACTGAACAAGTACTATGAGCAAATTAATGGATGATATAACCTCTAGGTTTGAATATACTATTTGCAGAGGATTCAGGTGGGAGAAAGAAGAAATCTGTGCTAAGGAATGAAAGGAATATAAGGTACTTTTCTGTGTACAAGACTAGGTACTTTTATTCCGAAATCCTGTTAAAAATTTGAGGTTGTCTTATACATGGGTAGTGCATTGTGGGAACGTGGGATTGGTTGTTCTCGCTAGTAGGAGTTTGTTATTTGTGGCTGTGGCAAGGGTTGGTGTCAATTGGCTGTTGTTTTGGCAAATGGGCTGTTGATTTGTTGCTTTTGTCGACAAGGGGAAAAAAGCTCAACAACTCTGCCCCCCCCTGAAAAAAAGCTCAACTACTCTGGGTAATCCTTCCCAAAAGAAGCTCAACAACTTTGGGGGATCCCCCCCCCATTTTCTTAATTTTGAATCACCCCAAATAGGGGACATCTTATACACGGGGACATGTTATACACAGGAAAATACGTTAATATTCTTATTTAAGAATATAAACCTGCTGGATCAGACCAATCCATGGCTTTCCCCCCCAACCAGAACTCACCAGAACTCAGTTCTGGCACCTCTCAGGTGGGCGCTATTGCCATCCTAAGAGAACAAGACAGGTGTTCATGGTGAGTTCAGGCACCTCTTTTTCTTGAAAAATGGCACTGCTAAAGACCCATCCAATTCAGCACCCTGTTCTCACAATGGCCAACCAGATGCCTGTGGAAAACCTAGAAGCAGGACATGAACACAACAGCGCTCTGCTCACTTTTGCTCCCCAGCAACTGGCATTCAGAGGCATACTGCCTCCAGCAGGGAAGATAGCACTCAGCCATAAAGCCTCATTGACATTGATAGCCATGAACATATTGCCTGTTTCTAACAATAGGTGATGCTTTGAGATGACAGCCAGCCATTATTTAGAGGTAAAAGCCAGGGATATTTTTTTTAAACTCCCTTTTAATTATCTTTGTTATGCAGGACCAGCTTTATCTGTCTAGAAATGTTGCTTCCATATTGCTTAAACATGGAAACAATTGACAATGTTGATAAAATATCATAAGTCTTTACAAGAATTTGTTTTCTGCTTAAGACATGGGGCTGTTTCACAGGCAACAACATTTGTTGCATCTCTCCCGCTGCATGCAACCTCCTGGCTTGGAGAAACTTCAGTGTGTTTGTGGAGACATGTAGCCATTTCCATGACAGCAATGCCTGCAGAAAGTGAAAAATGCAGTCACCAAAACAGAGTCCTCCATTCTCTAGTAGTATCAAATCTTGTAGGAAAATTAAGCAGACTTCCCTTATCCAACAATCATTTTATTTGTGTGCCGCCTTTCCACAGTTAAAACCATGCTCAAGGCGGCTTACAACATATTTTGAAAAATTACATAGCTACAAGCATAATAAAAGTAGTCATAAACAACAAAAATTGAAAAGGATGCAACCAAATAAAACAATTGCCACAGAAATAATAAGACACAAAAAATTATCATCAACAACTGCAAGAAACCCCCAAAACAACCTCTCCCCCCAAAACAATACCCTAGCCCAAGGTTCTGTTCAGCAGCTTCAGCTTGTGCAGCTGGAGTCAGTCCGGGCACTGATCACCCAGGCTTGATAGAAAAAGGCCTGCAGGGCAGGGAGCAGATCTTCCAGGATTCCATCAAGCCCATGTTGTCCCACACCAATGTAACTCCATGTAAGAAGCACCTGTTGTTTTGTTTTTTTAAAAAAACCCAATCATCTGTTTGCTGTGTGCCACAGGCAGTTTGGATTTTATTATTGTAAACTGTAAAAGTTGCACAATGAAGGTCATGGTTTAAATTCCTGAATAAATGTATTAAGTTTTAAGGACAAGGCAAATGTATAATTTCTAGCCATATAGGCTCTGATCCAGCAATTTGCTTCAGGCCTAGGGCGAACCAATGGAAGCCAAGAGCTTCTCCAGCAGCAATTGCTTCCTCGTTTGTTTCCACGAAAGAAGCAGCTTTTTGGACATACGGAACTGTCCACTGCATTGAAATGGTCGGGGCATTCTGCTTGTGCATCAGAAGGGATGGCAGCCTCACATTCAAGTCTTCATCTGTGAACTAGCCTAGATTCATCTATTTGATTCTTTCTTTCCTCGTCCCCACTGCCCAGCATTAGGGCTGGGAGGCCGTTTCTTGGGGATGGTGCAGCACTGTGTTTCCTGCATCAAGCATGAGTTAGACAAGATGGCTGTGAAGGGTTCCTCCACTTCTATGATAAAAAATGCGGTTTCATGTATAGCAACAGCATATTCTTTGGCTCACTATAAAAGAAAGAAAGAAAGAAAGAAAGAAAGAAAGAAAGAAAGAAAGAAAGAGAAAGAGATTCTCCGAAGAGCAAACTGAATGAGCTAACAGTTAAATTGGTCTTCCTAGTGACTCCCAGGAAGTGCCCAGGTAAGAACTCTCTTAAGCACCCATGGGCACATCGCATTTACTTAATAAAATTGTAGATAAAACACAGCTAAAATCCACGAAGCTGTTAAAACACACACATAAAATACAACAATTTCAGGAGATTTAGGCTGTTATCATGTACTTGGGTTTGAACTCGGTTGGGTTTACTCAGTACTATCTTTCTAGAAAAAGAGGTGCTGGGACTCACCACAAACACCATCAATTCTCTCTTAGAATGGCAATGGCACCTACCTGAGAGGTGCTGGAACTGAGTTCCATCAAGTTCCGACTGGAAAAATGCCCTGCACCAATTCCAAGTATAGGACTGTGACACTCACCTGGATTGGGAATTGGGATGCTAGTCTCAACAAGGACAAGAAAACTAAAGTAGTTGGATAAGAATGTAAGCACAGCGGGGTGGCTATGGCTGTAAATTTATTGCATTCAGCTGGTTTGCGCCATTAAAAAAAATGAAGGCTCCAGAGTTGCTTGAACACCTCAGCTTCTTTACCAGTTTCAGAGATTTCACATGGATTGCAGAGAGCGAATGCTGCAGTTTCTCATAATGTTAGAGCCAATAAATGGTCATGTAAACAACGACTGTGTAAACAGCTTACAGGATGAACAAAAGCTGGTAAATTGTACAGTACATTAAGTGGGAGATGTGTTGTGTGAATGGGAGTGGGGACTCAATGCAGTGAATTCTAGAAAAACAATACTACACATTAATCGAGTGCACATTGTATTGAAACATTTTATGGATGGTCATTGTGAGAAAGGATGTGAGCTGAACTTAGAATTAATACAGAGAAGCATTATTCATGTGAGCTCACATGCCTTAGTCCTAGGAATGGCTGGAAATGGGATTTTATGTAATGGATTGAAATTTTGCCATGGGATTCATAACAATTAAAAAAAAAGGGAAGAGGGAAGTTGGTGGTTATATAACACATTCATTAACTCTGTAAGGTGTCGAACATAAAAGCACATCCAGGAACCATGCCATGGCAGATGTTATGAAGATTGACTTACTTTGGAACATAAGGAAGAATTTAGAAAACACGGGGATAAATTTAGGGTTTTCTAAAACTGTTCCAGACATCCAGATGGGAGAGGAGGAGATCTAATTATACATTTCACCCTCATTTCCCCTGAAAATTATATAGACAAAAAAGTAAACTGCACAGTAAATGGGGACAAGAGTGAGTTTAGCTATGCTCTTGTATGGACTGGAACTCTACATGGTATACCTAATAGTATACCCCTAATTAGGATACCATAGTATACCCCATTGCAAGGGGTTGGACTAGATGACCCTTTGGGTCCCTTCCAGCTCTACAATTCTATGGTTTGAGGCAGTGAAGGATACACGACAATAATTAACAGAGCGCCCATCTCTGCTTCCTAATCCACCATACTGAATGGGGGTTGGATGTTGTGAAGGTGCTGCTCTCCTGTTCCTGGGAAGTTCAGCTGCTGCTATGAAGGGCCCTTGCTGTGCCCACCTAATGCTCAGCCAAACAGAAGCTTCCATAGGAAGTATTCCTGCTAGCTCTAGCCAGTGTAAGCCCCTGAAACAGGGCACTTGGGGGAAGGAGCTACCAGCAGTGGACCTGATCTTGGCTCACTGCTGTGCCAGCCTGGAGCTTGTGCAGTGAAAACCAGCACAGTCGCTGCGCAAGCATCCCTAGCCACAACTTCCACCCTGACTTCTGCGAGCAGTAGGGATGTGGGTGTGGTGGTGGCTTCACTGCTTGTTCAGCCCTGCTGCTTCCAGCTGGAAGCTTGGATTGTGCCCAGAGTATAAGCCAAAAGAGTCATGTTATTATAGCAATCCCTTACTAGCTGGTTTATGTTGATAATAAATGCATTTTGTTTAAGGTCATAGGTGGGTTGATAAGGAATGTCATGTGGACCCTGACAACCACAGATGGTGAACCTTCCTGTGATAACCCAGAGTTTGTGATGACAAAAGACCCAAGTGAGTAGACACCTCATGCCATCTCTGAAGATTCTGGTATACCAGGAAGGACCTCCCTAGGTCTGCTTCTAGAAAATGACCTGGAAGGACTGTCAGGGTGGGTTCCCAGCCCCTCTGCAGCACAGCAGCCCCCAGTCGAATCAGACAGGCAAGTTGACTCACTGCCCAGCCCTTGAGAGTGTCAGCAGCAGAACAATCTATGCCTTTCAACTCCCTGCTTCTGAGTCCTTGACTAGCCCTGCTTTGTACTTGATCTCGGTTGTTTCCAGCTTATTGATGCTGCCTCTGGATTACAACTTGATTTGGATCTGACCTCATGTGCTTTGCCTTGACTTTGCTTTCTAGAGTCCTCCTGATACAGTTTGTTGGTATTGTGTTGGTATTGGGCCATAGTGGATTCTTTTGGGAGATCTTCTCTTACCTAGCTCATGGACTAATACCTAACCTAGCATGATCAGGATTGGGAGACCCACTTGGCCCCATCCATTGGCCACTGGAGGATCAGCTTCAAGGAGTTTGTTTCACTTTCCCCAGACTCTGCAGAAGGCAAACTCTGGCCTCTGTCACTGGCCAGGAGACCCAGGACAATGGTGAGGCTTCACTCTCTGCCTTCCAAGGAGAATAGCATTATGAGGGGGAGGCCAGCTTGGTTCCATGCATAGGCTGGTGAAGGTGTAGCTGCTCCTTATAAGATTCAACTGAAGTACAAAAGATTATGTTTGGCCCACAGCAGTTAATCACTATTACTACTATTTTAGCATGGGTTTTGGTGTCTAATACTGTATCTGGATTATTTTAAGCGCCACATGTCTTAAGCATATGTGAAATGAAGGTGAAACATATTATTTCAGTTGCCTGTGGTGCTTTCTTTTCAATTTACATACCTGCAATAATATTTTGGCATATATATTAATGACTTCCGCTTGGATATTAAAAGTTGGCTTTAGCTGAACATTGGTCCCCAAAACTTACTCAGAAAGAAGTGTTTGCAGGTGCGTGAGAAGCTGGGCTTTATATTTCATGATTCATAGTCTGCATTTATGACTTTCATCTGTCCATGTCCTTATCTGGAAATATACTCACTTTAGAAATGCAGCATTGGCTGAATAGGGAATAAATCACCAGAGGGAACTATGCAGAGAGCTGGAACACAGTCTCTGAACCAGTTAGATGATAAAAAATAACAACAATAATATTCAGATTGGTGGCCTTATTGGCTTTCATGCAAGAGGAAATTTCACTCACAGATCCTTGAAAGTGCTGCACATCCCTAATGCAGGTGGACTATTGACCATCTAAACCTAACTACAACTCCCATCATCCCCAACAATCATGACCAATGGTCAAGGATGATGGGAGGCTATACTCCAAACCATCAGGAGAGCACTGGGTTGACTAATCTAAACTGATGTAAACAATATGAATAGTGTTATTAATAAAGCACCATGACCACCTACACCCCATTCCAATTAGCATCGGGTACTATATGTAAAAAATACAATTAGATATAATAAAATCACATTTAATACATTGTGAAATGTGGAAAATATCGGTAAAAGATTGCAACTAAAGAGGATTCGTTCCCACTCCCTTTTGAAAAGGTTCTAGAAACTTGTGAAAGCAACAAGTCTGAATCACAGGGGGAGATGTGCACGAGAGATTCCCCTTCAGGACAATTCATATATGTCAGACATTTTCCTGTCTTGATTAAATTGAATCCTGAGTGAAGTCTAGAGCTCTCCTTAAAAATCAAATCATTTGGCAACCTCACTCCCATACCAGCAAGAACTAGACTGCGCAGAGTTTCTTTGCAAGTAAATTGTGTCTCCATGCCTAGGCAAAACAAATACTAAAAAGGAAAGAGATATAATCTTCCACAAAGATAGTGATATAACTCTTTCCTTAAGAACTCCTGAATGAAACATCAAGACACACGCTGTAACAATTTATTTTGTTATGTCTGGTGAGTATTAAAAAGCCATACCGGCCACGATCTAACGTAAATTAAGCACATGAAGATTTACCTGTAGGCTACATTCCTGTACACAGTTTCCTGGGAACTCAATAGGATTTATTCAGTGGTATTTTTCTAGAAAAAGAGGTGCTGGAGCTCCCCATGAACTTCTCCCTTGTTTTCTTAGAATAGCAATAGCGCCCACCTGAAAGGTGCTGGAGCTGAGCTCTGGTCAGGTCCAGCTGAAAAAAAAAGCCCTGCATTTATTTCTGAATAGATCAACACTGTAACGCTGCAGCCCTCGGCATGCTTGCTTGGGAGTAAGCCCCAGTGAACACAACAGGGCTTCTGATTAAATATGCTTCGAATTGTGTTGCACGTCTCATTTAGTTCAATGAGAGACATTTAACTGTGTGTTTAACTCTCCCTCGAAAATGGCTTCACATTGCCTAGATTGGCCCCGTATAGTTAGCAACTTCATTTCTGACCCACTTATGTTACCTGTGGCAGCATTCCCTAACCTGGCACCCTCTGCATGTTTCAGATTGCAGCTGTGCTGCCTGAGGCCGATGGGACCAAGCTGGGGGAAGCTGAGCTACGGTAGAGTGGGGCAAGTCGGCGCCCAGCCGAGAAAATGTATTGAAGTGCGATAAAGCACTTGGTTTGCTTATATTCAGGGTTTGTGTGTGTGTGTGTGTTTTTCACCTGCGAGTCATTTTTACACGCTGCCAAGAGCGTTATCCCTAGGAAGTGAGAAATAAACACTGTGACTGTGTGGCTTGTTAGCATGACATGTGCACTCTTATTAGAACATTGTTGAGTAATAACTTCACGGTGGCTTCCAAACACATGCTTTATGGCAAGGATGGAAAAACTCATGAGCGCAATCAATGACAGCCTAGCTTTTTATAGAGACATGTGGTCGCTGTCCTGAGAAACTGAGGGAGGGGGGGCGGGAAGATTGGTGCCATTTTCCTTCATGAACTATAAATGATTATAGTGTCAGGCTGAGCTACAAGGCTCTGCCTTAAAAAAAAAGAAAAGGGAAAGGAGAAGAAAAAAGAACAGGACATATTAGCTTATCAAAAGTCGAGAGTGGGGGGAGATGCTTATGGGCTGTTCTCCTCCTTTTACAACTACATATTTATGTTTGAAATCTTGGGATATGTTACCTAAGCGCCTACCTTCCCCCTCATCCATATTCAATTTATAACTCAGCCTGCTAGGGTAAGAAGGACAAGGGAGTAAATATAGGAATATGACACATTTATTTTGATTTGTTTTATGGGTTGGATACCCTGTATGTTTTATGAATTTTTATATCTCCTTACTTCCCCTCCTCCCCTCCTTTGTTTCCATGAAAGTTTTATAATTTTTGTAACTGTACATCTCTGCATTTCAGGAAATTTCACTCTCATATATGGAATATGAGAAATAAGTAGCTAAATGTATAAAAGTAAAATGTTCCGTCAGATACATCAGAGGGGGTAATAATAATAATAATAATTGAACTATTTGATGATAAACATGTAAAAGGAGTTACTGAAAAAAGACGCAAAGAGTTGCCTGCACGAGTCACAGCTTTTAGGAATGCTTTTGAAGAATTATGTCCAACAGAGGTGATAATGGATGGGTGGAGTTATAAATCTAATTCAATTTTTTTTAAAAAAATTAACAAGTGATTGCAGCAGGATAGTATTCTTAAATAATGCAAAAATGAAATGGTTGATCTTTTAACGGAATATGTCACTTATATGTACATATTCAGTATTATTACAGATATTGGAAGCAAGGAGATGGAAAGTATAAAGCAAGACACCTAAGGGATGGCAGAGTTTGAGTGTCACCTAAGGGCAGAAAATTGTTATTTATTTAAGTTATATTTACTGCCAGGAAGAGGGGCACTTATGAGATGTCAGACTTAGGAACATAGGAAGCTGCCTTATATTAGTTAGATCCTCTAGCCCAGTGTTGTCTACACTGATTACCAGCAACTGTCTAGGGTTTCAGGCAGGGTTCTATCCCAACCCTACCTGCAGATGCTGAGAATTGAGCTCGGGTGTTCTGCCAGATGCTCTCCCACTGAGTTATTGCCTTGAAGCAAGAGAATGAAAATTGCTTTTGGCAAAGCTGGCCGGAGGAAAGGTTTATATATTTATTTTTTTTGGTGGTGGTGGTGGGGAAACGGGATAGTATTGAAAGGCCAGTGGTGTTGCTGAAGAGAAGTGGGTCCTAGTCTGATCAGCGTGATGGGCGTATGGAATGAAACATTGGTTGATCACTTTAAATGCTTCAGACAAACCAGCTGGCAAAGGATCCCAAAGGACGTAACACAATTGCTTAGTGACACAAATCTCACGGGCTTTCTGCGTCTCAATATATGTGTTTCCACAGACAAAAGCAGTGATAAAAGCTTCCCACAGCAGGATGGAAAATAGCATTTAGGAGACTCAAATCAAAAAGCCAGATCAATTGCTGCCGCTTGCTTAATAATAATTAATAATCATTTCCTGCTGCTGAGAAGAACTCTGTGTGGTACCATTACTGGCTCTTCTTGGTTTTAGGACAAGTGCTATAAAGACATACCAGAAATGGGGTCATAGTGAGGGCAGAGATAAAGAGAGATGCTATTTGCACAACATGTTCTCCAGAAAGTTGAAGGCAAGGATTCCAAAGTTCAGTGACAGAAATTCTCCCAGCAATGGCACACCCTGTCTGACATTCCTGTAGTTGTAATTGACAAGGATCAAGATATAATTTGCATCACACTGTGTGTTTGGGGGAGCATGTTAAAAATGAAGGTAGATAATGGGATAGGAACTTTTCTCATGGTTATAGTAATTATAGAAGGAAATCCCCCCCCCCAATTCGCACCTATTTGAATTGCAGATGATACCCATGGATCTGAACAGAGATTACTGGAATTTAGTGTGTGTGTGTTTTATAAATGTTAGTGTATTGATGGTGTATTGATCTCGCTGCTGGGGTGGAGAAGGACAGAACCCACTCCACCCCAGTAAGGGAATGGTAGCTTTCCTCCCAGCCAACCCCGAGCTGTTTGGTAGAGTGGGATGGGTGCAATCTACATGGAGAGGAAGGTGCACAGGGATGTTTTTTCCCCATACCCCTCCCCGTTCAACTGTTTGGCAGCCAGGAAGGAGCCCAATCTGCATTCGATTTCACAGCAGTGGGCAGCTCAGGCACCCATGCAGGCCCCACTGAAGGCCCAAGGAATCCATATGACACGAAGGCTGCATATGACCTGTGGCACAGGGGTTGCCCACATGTGCTTTAGTGTGATGAGAACAAATTGCAGTGAGTTTGGGGTTGAGACCCCCCCTCCCCTCTGCTCGTCCAGTGGTATCGCAAGGGGGAGTTTGGAAACTTTTGCTTCTGTTTCATTTAACCACAGCTTATCAGGCCATACAAATTGTGGTTCCTGTTAATAGTGGTTTGCCTGAAACGAGTAAACTTCAAAGCGTGGTTTGAAGTGAAGGTGTTTTCCTATGCGATGCTAAACATTGCAATGCTACACTATCCTAAAGCTTACAGCCTCTAGTGGTTTTCTTTTGGACACGAATGAATTAATTGGAAGAGGAAATTGGTTACCACTGACATCTAATGCAATTTTGCATGTGCATTAAGGGCTGCCTGAAGCCTCATGTGTGAAAATGCTTCCAATCTTTCCATGACAGGGAGTTCAAAACTCAAACAGTAGCTTTCATTCGGTGAAAATTGCCCGTAGTTTTTGACAGCGAGTGAAAAGGCAGTCATGAAATCAACCTGTCTGCCACTGGCCAAGACCTACACTTTTGGTAATAATACCTCCGTGCTGCAGTGATTTGGCAGGCTTCTTGTAAACAGTGTAGCGATGGTTCAGCTAAGCCTTTCGTGTGCACCAATCTATAGCACACATCCATTTGGCACATTTTGCAGCCCAGGACTAGTTCTGCACAGTGGAAGCATAAAGATCTCTTACGCTTAATGTTGCAGGTTAGAGGTTAAAACCATTGGCAGGCAGCATTGAAATGCTTGTGATCCAGCTGCCTCCACAATATTTGATCCAGAGGACCTTGATTTTCCCATGCAACCAAATGCCAATATCAAAATTAAAAGGCAGGCAATTAAAAAGGCAAATTAAAAACACATCTTTATTGCCCTTAAAAAAAAAAAAAGAAACCACCATGCCTCAATTTCATGTCCCTTTCTTACTAAATAAAGGCCAGAGGGTAAGACTGAAGTCAAACTGATAAAACCTGTGTGTGTGTGTGTGTGTGTGTGTGTGTGTGTGTGTGTGTGTGTAAATGGTTACCAATGGTTCTTAAGTTTGAGAAAAGTGAGGATGTAGCAATTATATGGATTATCATTATTATTCTCCTCTCAGAGGTGAAATCTACTGATTCCCATTAACTTCAATTAACATGACAACAAAAACCACACATCTTATGACTCCCACCAGCTGGCCTGCTCTTGGCTGGAAAGAAAGTATGCCAACATAAATGGTTGCTTATAGCGGGCAAGGGCAGCTAACCTAAGTGCCAACCCATTTGACAGGGACTGAGGCCTCTACGCAGCCCATCTTGTGCACAGGACAAAATGCATCCACATGGACAGACTTGATGTTGTCACAGAAGCGCACTATGCAATTACTTAACGTTGTACTAAAGTGAAAGTGCTGTCCAGTCTATATCCTTAAAGTCCATTCAAAGCACATTTCCCCCATTGAAGAATTCTGGGAACTGTCGTTTGTGAAGCATTTGCTGGGAATGTTAGCTCTGTGGTGGGAAAACTACACTTCCCAGGATTCTTTGAGGGAAGTCGTGTGCTTTAAATGTGCATTGAATATGCTTTATATCTATAGTGTGGATCTTCCCTAAGTAGGGTGGTTAATGGAAATTTACCTAGGTTACTTGGGTTTATATAATTGATTGTGTACATCAGTGACTAGCAGGCATATGCTGTGTATGAAGGGCATCCAGAATCAAATCTCGACTTTCTGGTTTCCTAGGGATACCTAAGAAATTAGGTCTGAGTTTCTCAGAGGAAGGGTGAGATACATATTTCACTGGATTCTTCACAGAATTCATTGGATACCTCAGCCTGCCTGAGGAAACCAGTAAATGTTAACATGCTGATGTTAACATGGGGAGTGGTGGTGGTAAGGCTGAAACCATACTTTGTGCAATAACAGGGAGGAACTCAGCCTTAGGAACATGTGATCTTTATTAATGCAAAACTCCAGTGTTGGTATCTTTAGTAAATTAAAAACATACTGGGAACGACCCCTTATCTCTTGAATTGTATGAAACCCATTTCCACAAGGCCTGTTTTTCATCAAATTAAAATTAGTTTCATGGGAATACGAGAAGGTTTTTGTAATTAGATAATAGAAGCTTGCCTAGGTTTATCTGCCATGTACTTGGATGTAACCAAAATATGAAGAATGTCATATCAAACCACTGTATCTGCATCTAAATCTGAACTAATTCTAGATCAATAGTTTAGGTCTTATTTTGTAAGCTATCTCCCCTTCCCCCCCCCCATCACCCTTTAAACCAGTGGGACAATCTTGGTGAAATGTGTAACTTTTATGGGAAAACAATCATTACTGACTTAGAAGTTCTTCTCCAACTTTTTTTGCTGTGATAGATAAAGCTTCCCAGGAGTTGGTGAAGTTTTCAAAGAAAATGACTGATAGCTGATGTATATTTTCCCCTTCCTTGTACTTGATATAGAAATATGATAGGTCATACAGATGGAGTACCAAGGCTACAGCCATTTTTCTCTCAATTAAATCAAAGAGGAAATAAGCAATCCTGCAATGTTTATTTGAAAGGACCACGACTTCTCCCCCTCATGAATGGGCAGCCCCCAAATGACTTATATGATTACTGCGATTTTTCAAGCCTGTCATAGGAATAGAAGCTTCTAGTTCCAATACAAGAGATTCCTTTCTCTTGTGTGATCCAGTGTTTAGCGGAGATTGCTAGCAGTGCTGTAGGTAAGAGCCTGTCAGAGTTCCCATTATAAGGCTCTCTTTTGAAGGATTTATTATAACCAGAGCTGCAGCAAACTATTTCCCCCACACACTGCAAAGTGAGGTGAGCTTGAGGCCAAATGAGTTACTACACAGTGCAACAGAGAGATAGAGCAGGGTGCATTGACAAAGCATTAAAACAGTTTTTAGTTCCTTCCAGCCTCTCAATTAGTTCACAGAAGACTACAATATAAATTCTATTGTTGGCTCAGACACATCAGCAATTCACTCAATTATTTACAAATAAACGGCCTCAAATTTCTTGTCAATTGTGCAGTTGTTAAGTATACCCATTTTGAAATGCTGCCTCCTCTCTCTTCTTTCCTTTGGAATGTCAGTATTGGTATAGCAAAATGTGGGACCTTGGTGTCAGTGGGGAAAAGTGACAAATCAAATATACCTGACTAATGGTCAATTGTAGCCAGAGGCATTTGAAAGCAAATGGTTCTAATTTATTACATTAATCAGCCTACCAGGATCTATTGGACTCAGCTTATCTCCATGTGACCTGTCAACCTCAGATGCCAATATTTGTATGCCAAGATTTTTTATGCATATTCCAGTTTTGCTTTATCATTAAAAGGCTCAATCTCCACTCATTTTCGTTTTATGTTTCAACACACAGTTCTATTTTGACTTGTTGTACGCATTTCAGAAGCTTAGAATGCTCCTCAATAAATATAAAGTATCCAAAAAAGTTCAACATTTTACCTTTACCTTTACCTTTACCCTGCCGAATGATCACTCTGGACAGTAGTTTGAGCAAAGGGTCACAATACGGATCTGCAGCAAAGCACACACACCTCCAGTGGGTATATGTGGGCAGCAGCTAGTGCAACAAATACAACTGTGATGGTCAAGGTTTTGTATTAAGACATCATAGGAATATTGATACCAGGGCATTTTTTTCAGCCAGAACTCACTGGAACTCAGCTCCGGCACCTCTCAGGCAGGCACCATTGTCATTATAAGACAACAAGGGAGGTGTTCATGGTGAGTTCTGGCACCTCTTTTTCTTAAAAAAAATAATAGCACTGATTTAAAGGGTTATGTAGTAGGATGTGTTGCACTGTATAGAAAAAGGCTATGATGCAGAAAGCGGAATAGAACTCTGGGAATTATTGTATGCAAAGACATTACTAGAGGCAGGCCTCTTTTTCCTTATGATGGGGATGGAAAACCTGTTCTTGCTTCCCAAATGCTGTTGGACTACAACTCCCATCTTCCCTGACTACATGATGAACTTCCTACATGAAAATGATTTATGGGAAGTAGTCTACATGGCTACATGTTTATAGTTTTGCAATATGTGCATGTATGCCAAAAGGAATAATGTGCATTTTCTGCTTTGGATACTTGTATCTCAGCTTAATAGAATATATGAATGGGCATTTTGTCTGTGCACACAATCCTTTGCTCCTCCCTTCACACAAACCATGGTTAAATCAGGAAGTCTCTAGTCAACCACAGTTGCTTGTTGTTTGAACAGGGAAACTATGGATACCAGGTTCAGAACATGCCATGATTTAAAACTGTGGTTTGTTGCCCTGTGTTTCTTTTGCTCCAGCAGCCCTCTGGAGAAGATGTTTAAAAACATTTTTAGCTGCAAGCACTCCATCAATTTAGATGATATTAACCCTAGAGTTTGTAAAATCACACAAACACAGACACACACACAGAGCATGAAATTGTTTACCAACTACTGGGAGCAGAATGACAGTAGAGTCCTAAACATATTTTAGGAGAGACTTGTAAATCTTCACCCACTTCCGCTCTTCTGTAATGTCTTGTAAAATGTATCATGAACAGCAGGATGAAGCAATCCACACATGCTCATATAAAAAAGAAGACTCCCAGAGGAACTTGTGTTAACCGCTGTTTAGAAATAGCATTAGAACAGCAAAGGAGTCCTATTAGTCGAATAATTGCCTTCACCAGAATTTGATTTCTTCTGCCTATGATACATCTAGCTAGCTAGCTGGACTTTCCAGTATTTGAAAAACAAGAAGGCTCTTGCTTGTGTACTTTGGACTTCACTTCTTCCTGATGACACCAACTTTGCAGAGGTGTGATTGAGTGAAGGTGCAATAAACTGAATTCGTGGTTGCTTTTCATTAGTATGCTCCTAAAATAGACATATGCCCTCCTCTTTTGTACATGTGCCTTTCTTTACATGATGGGGAGCACTGGGAAGAAGAAGAAAAATGCAAACCAAATGTAGGTGTAACGCTGCCCTAATATCTTCCATATGAGACATGCATTTTACAAGGTCAGACCATTTGCAGACAGGTGCTTTAAAGCAGATAAAACATTTGATATGTTTTGTACAACCATTCAATTAAAATTAGTTTTGCCAGATTATTCTCTTTGTGTAAATATAAGCCTCCATTTTCTCTGGTTTTTATTATGCTACACATTTGGTTGTCTTTCCCACTTCTCCTTTTAACAGTGGAATCGATTCAGTTGGATGTGATAAGTCTTTAACAAAAGAACACATGTTAGAGATCAAATGGGAATTCCCCATTCTCAACCTCTCTACTGAGACTGCCAACACAGGGTCCAATTAGTGTCAGTTGCCGTAATGGTTTCTGTGATGTGGACAACTGGGTTAGTGAGAAATGGTCTGAAACCACCTTGTGCACTCCACACAAGATACAGGGGAGTAACATTGGGTGATAAATAAGTTTTGACCACTTTTGCCTTGAATTTACATTTCTGGCCTGCAGACAAAAGTTCATTTACTTACTCAATGTATTAGCAGCACATCTACTTCTGAAACCTATGTACTTGCTCCGTACAACAACAACAACAAAATAATGAAAGTATGGATCCATATTATTCTTTTATCCTTGACCATTTTTTCTGTGTTAAACTTGATGCTTGACGCTGAAAACTTTCAAAAAGAGGGCAGATCTTACAATGTTGTCCTGAAGTAGCCTGCATTATACAATTGGCTTGACGCAATGTTCTATAATAAGGACTGTGGCTCATTGGCAGAGCCCATGTTTTGCATGCATAAAGTCCCAGGTTCAGTCCTCGGTATCTCTAGATAGGGCTGGGAGAAACCTGATTGCACAAATGGTTTCCTCTCCTGTTGTGTATATACAATAGGGAAGTTCGCTTCTCTAGGCAAATCAACCCTTGTTCACTGGAGTGAATTTTGCACCAAAGGATGTCTCAGCTTTCCCAATAGTGGTAACCTAATCCCGTGTTTTTCAACCTTGGGTTCCCAGATGTTAGTGTACTGTAACTCACATTATCCCCAGCCAGCTTACCCAATGATTGGAGATGATGAGGGGTTGTAGACCAACAGCATATGGGATGGAAAATGGAATAATACATACCATGAGCATGTGCCTCATTCTCAATCTGAATCTATCAAGTCTAAGCTCAAGCCACATAAAATCTCACGGAGAGAGACATGTTACTGAGTGAAGAGCTGAGCAACATTTGTGGAGGTTGTATGGTATGGACCATATGTAGACATATGTGTGTACTGGTTAAGAATTGAACTGGGGCAGGTATGGGGAGACTTTGGCCCTCAGGATGTTCTGGAGCTCCAACTCCCTGACCATTGATCATGCTTGTTGGAGCTAATGGGAGTTGTAGTTCAGCAACATCTGAAGGTCCAAACATTCCCCACATCTGGACTAGGGGGCGGGCTGTAGCTCACTAGTAGAAACCCTGGAGAACTGTTGCTAATGAGTGTGGACAATACTGAAGTAGGTGGACCAGTGGTATATGTTTGGTATATGTCTCTATGACTGTGACCCATGTTCACCTCTCCACAAAGTGTCAGTACCAACTCACTGACCTTGATTCTGTCACCATGAGTGCCTGATAGGAAAGATGGGAGTCAAATGCCATAAATAAAAATTATGTTTTAAACAATCTTCATGGCTTTATTTCTTTTCCTGCAAGGTTAGCATCTTTAAAGGCTAGCCATATGAGGAACATCTGGCTTCAGTTAATTTTTGTACCATAAACTCTCTGATATTGTGACTGAAACATAGTAACAAATTAAGAGTATGTGATTAATTTGTGTTTTTTTTTAAGTGTTAAAATTAATTTTCTTAAGAATATTCATAATAATAAGGGACAATAAATTAAAAACCAGTTGGGGGGTGGGGGTGGTAGAAGAAAGGCAATAATAAGGGTATAATGAGAACAACAGAAGAAGGAGGTAGAAAAATGGGGTTATTCTGGAGCAGCAGTGTGAAATTACAGGAGAATAGAACATCCAGCCAGAATGACTCATGAGGTTTAGCACTATGCTGACAGGTTGAGTGTTGGTTAGCATAAGGTATGAATGGATACCAATTCTCAGCGAAATTGTCAGTATGCCGTTGCCCAGTGGGGACATGAATTTCTTTCATGAGCTTGTCCATCAAAGCTAATTTACAGAGGTATTTATGCCATTGGTTAATGTCTGGCATATGTTGTCTTTTCCTTTGTGAAGAAATTTCCAACCTTGCAGCTAGCATGATGAAGCTTACAAGGTTATTGTAAGGCAGAGGCGGCTAAGGTGTGGTCCTGCAGATTTTGCAGAACTACAGATCCCATCATTCCTGATCATTGGCCATGCTGGCTTAGGCTAAGAGAAACTGTAGTTCAGCAAGGTTTGGAGGGCCATAGGTCCCCCCACCCTTGCTGTAAGGCAGGCACTCCCAAACTCGGCCCTCCAGATGTTTTACGACTACAACTCCCATCATCCCTAGCTAACAGGACCAGTGGTCAGGGATGATGGGAATTGTAGTCCCAAAACAGCTGGAGGGCCAAGTTTGGGGATGCCTGCTGTAAGGAATGTGATCTAGATTGTTTTAGAAATATTAAGTAAAGACATTTTTAGGTTAGGTAATATAGGCCTATTTTTGCCCCAAGAAGCATTCTAAAGCATTTGAAGATTTTTATTTGAGTAATTTGTTGGACTATGATGTAAGATTATTAAATTGGAAAAGAGTGCTTATTGGGGAAATGAAGGTTATAGAAGACCCAAAAGGCAAAAAAAAGCAATACGCAATCCTTGGTAGAGATTATTCCTGGTTTAAGATTTTGATGGAGAGTATTGTTTATATTTAATTTAATTTAATTTCTGGTGTCTGGCTGAGAATTAACTGACCAATTGGTGCCATAATGGAAAGCCAACTCTCTAAAATGAATAATGTGGCCATTAGGTGACTCATGGCAAAGGGGATTCCAACTGCTTTCCTATTTTAACCCAGATATGTGAAATCGGAGCTGGCAAGAGCCTCTAAAGAAGACACTTCAGAGATTCCATTATTGTATTTAAATTTTGAATGGGACCGCCTAGGCGGCTCGTCCCATTTACTTCCAGTTAAAAAATATTTTCCATATTCCTTGCAGAGCAACAGAAGCAAAGGCTTGGAAAATATTCAAGGCCAGCCACACTGCAGAATACCATCAACACGTTTCTGCCTCAGCATACCAAAAATCACACATGGACACACAAATACATAGAGACAACTCCCATTTTAGAAGGAACATGCTGGATGAGCAAGTCTCACATGCGCATGGTTTTTTATGGGGTGGAAATGGTTCCCAACAGCACTAGCTCCCTGAAACATTAATGAAATTCCCTCCCAGCAGATGTAATATTTCCCATGTTTTCTTTACATTTCACAGCCCATCTCAGTTTTCATGGTGTGAACTTTACCAATCCTGATTTTTAGTGGGTTTCTGGAGGTAAGCCAGAAGCAATGACTTCCAGGCATCTTCTGCTTCCAAAATTAGATTTCCCGTGACATCCTCTCAGCCTGTGCCACTCCTGATGAATGCACATACAAGAGATGGCTTGGCAGAACATACAACTCTGCTCACTGAAAGCAAGGGTCTTGCAAATTTTGCATGATCTTTAGAATATTTAAACTGATATAGAGAGAAGGGATGCTAACAATTAGAGGAAGACATTTTAATTCTGCTGCAGGAGGAGTCAGCCAAGCCATAAATGTTGCAGGATGAGATCTGAGTAATCTTGGCATCCCACCTGCAAAATAGCTGTAATACTCTGGGCTAAAGCTATTTGTGTTGGGCATATTGTACCGCTGCAAATTCCAGAATGTACAAGCTTCAACAAATCTGCCAGAATGCCTGCAAGTGCTACATGAATTTGTAAAAAGCCTAAAAAAGAAGTGTTTCTCCAGGAATGTTTCAGAGCGGGTAGAAGAGCAAAATAGAAGTGAAAGGGAGACTTCTAAGCATAAAGGAAATGTACACCATTTTATCCGATACGGGTGTATATTCCATGAACAAATTTAACAGTGCTCAATTTACTTATTATTTTAGAACATCTTTTACATTCCTCAAATGGGTCAATATGCATGATGTAAGACAAGAGGCTGCTAACCTTTTCAAAACATTGGGCGCAAGTTTTATGTAGACATGGAACAGATATTTGTTGTTCTCCCAGTACCTCCCCATGCTCGCTCCATCTGTTCATTGTCTTTGTATTATTTGAGTTGAGCTGGCCTTTCTCATGCTTTCTTCGTCTTCTTTTAATTATGCTTGTAAGCCATCTAAAACATGCCTGGAAAGGGGAAGTATGAAGTTGCTGTAGTGGCTATTCGTGATACGTCACGCTGTGTTAAAATGCCAGTTCTTGGTAGCCTGCTAAAATACATACTCTTAACCTTGTTTGTGAATGGCTGTAGAAGATATACGATGAAATACAGGAGAACGAGAGTTGGAAGCACACAGAGTGATCATTTTCCTAGGTAAGCTAATGGACTGATCCTATGAGCCACCGTGCTGGCAAATGAGTAGTAAGGTTGAGTACTTAGGTTGTGGTGCACTTAAAGCTGTGGCAATGAACAACCTAGTCCAAACTGATTGTGTTGGAGATGCCATATGACTTGGTGCTGCTGCACCTTCACAATCCATTGCTCTGCATACTGCAAGTTATTTTATGGCATAGTTTTCTATAAGGAACGTGTCACAATAATGGTTAAATGTGTGTTTACTGGAGTTAATATGCTTTAAAATATCCTGGAAACATCTACAATGTTTTGTAAACCAGTTTGAGGGTTTGGAGGTGTTGTTGTTTTACAATCAGGTGGTTTATATATTTTATTAAATAAATAAATAAATCTAAATGGGAACGTCTGTCTTGTAGACTGATTTGATAGACAATGCCTAAGAATGAACCTCTTTTGAGAAGGCAGGCAGGGACTTAAGGAAGGAACGTACATGGACACCAATCCTAACCGTTTTAATCCGATACTAATTCCACTGATTTTATGACAAGCGCACTGAGAATTGCAGCCTAAGGCAGGAAAGGTAGCTGTTAAGTCAGACTGACACAGAAAAGAACAACAGAGCAAACCCCAGTGCTCACATTTTTCACACGCCATCATGGACAAAAGAAAGAAAGAAATGTAGATATAGAGCAGAACAACGTTGCTATTGTTTAACTTGCCCAATCCAAACAAACCCAATCCAGCCATTGTGCCGTTTCTGTCTCAACAAGAATGTATACTTAAGGAGACAGGTTGCATTATGGTCCAAATTCTACCTCTACAAAGCATCCAGGATACAGAAGAAGTGCAGATTACGACCTTTTACAACCAAGCAGTGCTCCAGATTCTCAGCTACAGCTAATAAAGCTTCCTAGCCTCACTTGCCAACCTGCAGAAGCAAATGATGCAGTTCAGCTATGCCTAGTCTACTGTGGGGCTCTGTAGGGAGCTGGGCATCAACTCTAGGCTCTCTCTTTGTCTCTCAAGTACATGTTCTTGTGTCAGAGCAGAGCTCCTGTGGTGTTGTGGTTAGTGTTAGGCTAGGACCTGAGAGATCAGGGCTCCACCCCCACTTAGCCATGAAGGGCACTCGGTGACCTTGGGCCCAACACTATCACAGCCTAACCTGCCTCACAAGGGTGTTGTGAGGATAAAACAGGGAGGGAAAGAACCCTGTATGCCTCATTGAGTTCCTTCAAAGAAAGGTGGGATACAAATGGAGTATGTAAATAAACAGCTTGCTTCTGAAGCATTAAGCTGTAGCAACATTTCACTTCTCTTCCTGAGATTCTCAGCCATGGTCAATGATATCCCAAGATTCCTCACCACCACAGATTTCGGGAGCATGCGGGTTGGGGGTGTTGCAGAGCAGGGAGAGGGGAGAAAGGGAAGTCTTGCTCTCATGAGTAGAACTCTGTTGCACAAATGGGTTGGTACTCTATTGGGTTGGTACCCATAATTTTCCAAAGGAAAGGTGACTTAAATAGTTGAAAGCAAATACATTACATACAAGCAAATTTCATAGCATAAAGGCTGCACTGATAATTCTTTTCAGGAACAGAAGTGATAATGTGTTGCCTTATATACATACTGGTCACTTGCTTCTACTGCCTATCCTATCCTATCCTATCCTATCCTTTTTCTGTTTGCGAGCACTTATTATTTAACCTTGTACCTTATGGCACCAAGCCGAGCATCAATATGCTTGCTGTATAATTTTGTGCCCTTTCTCAGCAAATCAAATCACAAATGTGATTGTTTCCTATTTGTGGTGCATCTGCTTAGCTCTCAGTAAATATTTATTAGTGTGAAATTGTTTTTTTAAAAATGGCACCCTTTCCCTGTTGCAAAAATGCTTATCTTCTGATGAAGTTGGAAGCAAAAGATTTGCTTGAATACTATAAATGCAACCCAGAGGAGGGGAATTGCCCTGCAGCTATTGAACATTCACGTGTTCTCTAGTTGTAGCTTACAAGTTTTACTTGAAATTAGTGGGAAAGGTAACAGGTCAAATAGGGTTAACCTAGAGATTGAGTGGATGAGGAGGGTCTGGGAACTCAGGTCTCCAGTGAAAAGCTGAAAAGTGGCATGAGGATGCACTTTTGAAGAGAGACATGGCAGGCAGTGGTGGGTGAAGAATTGTTGTTGTTGTTTAGTAGTTTAGTCATGTCCGACTCTTCGTGACCCCATGGACCAGAGCACGCCAGGCACTCCTGTCTTCCACTGCCTCCCACAGTGGTCAAACTCATGCTGGTAGCTTCGAGAACACTATCCAACCATCTCGTCCTCTGTCGTCCCCTTCTCCTTGTCATCCCCTTCTCCTGATCTTTCCCAACATCAGGGTCTTTTCCAGGGAGTCTTCTCTTCTCATGAGGTGGCCAAAGTATTGGAGCCTCAGCTTCAGGATCTGTCCTTCTAGTGAGCACTCAGGGCTGATTTCCTTAAGAATGGATAGGTTTGATCTTCTTGCAGTCCATGGGACTCTCAAGAGTCTCCTCCAGCACCATAATTCAAAAGCATAAATCAAAATGGCAGGCAGTGGTGGGTGAAGAATAAAGGCTACTGAACTAACCCCTACCCACTTTTTTGCACTGTACTCTCTTCTCCAGCTACTTATGCATGGTTCAAGGGAAGTGTTATGCAGGTGTTCACTGCAGAAGCCCATGTGTGAATGCCTAATTCGTATGGCTATTTCCTCCCCCCCCCCAAAACCCCATTATGTATTATATGCTATTGTCAATGGAAGGAAAAGTTGCATGGAATTAATATAGAAGGGAGAACATCGTTTTCTAACCCAAGTCTGCATGTGATTTTATAGGTTGGCTTTAACACTGCGGGGGGTGGGGGGTCACATGCAAGGCAGGAGTTCGTGTTTACTGTTGCTATAAAGGGCCATTGTCACTGAGAAGAGCAGCAGGGATTTTGTTTTGCTAATCTCATTTGGCTTGGAGAGTTGTGCTCCTCTGCTTTCCCAGTGTCTGGAAGAGTCATTGGAATGAGAGGTTGATAAGCGGATTTTGACTGAAGCTGATTAGAGTGGCGATGGATAAAAAAAAGATGGATTGAAGCTCCATCTATAAAATGAAAGGGTTTTGAGTAAAGAGGGGAAGTATCTCTTTAGACAAAGACCCATATTTTTCCCATTTCATGAGTGCTTTTTGTGAGATCTCCTGATTATTCCTGCTTTGAGGAAATTCAAGCACAACCAAGAGCATAGATATTTTTCTTTCTTTATGCCCCAAATCAAAATCTTCAGCTTACATCTTTGGAGGTGATGTTTACCTTCTTCTATACATTTTTACCTAACTGATTGGTTTTTGTTTTTGTTCTCACAACTACAAGAGTCAAAAATACCATTCAGAAGGGTCCATCATTGGCCATGCTGGATTATCAAACTTCTGGATAATCGAAAGATGTGTAATTTATAGTGTAATCATGACAGGAAACTAGCCTAACACCTAACAATACAAACTGTGCTTGCATACTTCAATTGTTTGTTTGTTTTTAAATATATTTTTTTAATTGATTTTTCAATATCATTCCAATAACAGCCTCATTATAACAATACCAATTTTATCCAATTAATACAATTATAAATGCCAATTATTCAAATGTCAAATTATACAATTTAATTAAACTGGTCCCCTCACATGCTAGAGTTGAGGAGTTCATTCTTCTACATTTTAATAATTTCCATTCTATTCCATTCAGATATAATAATCCCTTATATAACAGCGACAATCTTGTGATTTCAATTTGTGTTGGTATAATAGGTAATTTATAAAGTTTCAAGTGAGGAACGTTAGCTGTAATCCTTATTCTTTCCTGCATTTAACAATTTTCCTCATAATGTTTTCCCATCCATGTGTGGTGTTGTATCCTTTATTCTTGCAACTGTTGATGGTTCCTGTCATGTCCCGGGAGAAGCTGTTATCTCACAGTTTCCAAAAGTTATCATCATCATCAACAACATTAACTCTCTCTTCACTGTAAGTTCCCAGGGCGGGACACAAAAAATTAAAATACCACACTGAAAGCAGTTTAAAACAAATTACGACTACAAGAATAGGGTGAGCCCTTAAAAGGCACATCTCACGTGTCAAGGGTCAGGGTAAAATGGCAAATATTCAGCATACAAAAGAAACTGTGCAGCTGCACCTCTGTGGGGAGCTTTTGACAGCTATTTTAAAGTACTTGGAAAGACAAAAAAGAGGGAGAAAAATCCATAGAAATAATTAATATGTGCTTCATAATAATAATATTTTGGAAATCCACATCTTATGTCAAATAGTGTGTCTACAGTGACTGCCGATCATGTAGTACTATGTTCATTTTGGGATCTGACAATAGGGGTATATTAAAGCATTTAATTCCTGGCATTCTTGCATTGGAATGATTTTGCAGTCACTTTATTCCATGCAGCAGACATTAACAATGATTTAACAGAGAGAGAGAGAGAGAGAGGCAGAAGTTTAACTGAATGTATAAAAAAATAAAAATAAAGGTTGGTATCTTATTACTATGCAAAAGACAAAAAGTAGAAGAAGAGATGTTCAATGGTCAGCTCCATATCAGACTCTGCATCTTAGTAATCAAATATGCATCCTATTTTGCCAAGTATCCTGGGCTGTCACATCTGCCGTCACCACCTGTGATAATTTTTTTCCTCTTTAGCACTAAATAATCAATTACAAGAGTCTCTTCTACCCACCTACCCACCATCATTTATTACAGCTGGCTCAAGATACTGTTTCAGAGAATGCCAAGTAGAGGACTTCTTGGGCATAATAAACATCTGTGTGCTGAACTCTATTCACCAAAGTGTGGAAGGATAGCAAACGTTTTGTTTGCTTTTTAATGCCATTCATTGGAATAACTCAGCATGGTGCATATGAGGAACGAGCAAATGCCTTTGCAATTTGATTTCCAATCAGAATGCTGGGGGTTTGTTGGTTGATTGGTTTGCTTTGGACCATTGAATGCTGTTAATATTAAAACAGCCAAGTTTTCAGGATTTTATTACTGACTAGTAGTGTTGGTTGAGCTAGCAAGAGTCCATGTTGGCAGTGATCCCTGGTAGTTGTGTTTCTAAGGACTGCCAATTGCGCTCTCTCTCTCTCTCTCTCTCTCTCTCTCTCTCTCTCTCTCTCTCACACACACACACACACACACACACACACACACATTCTCCCCCCCCATCTAGATATGCTTGCCAAGTGAGCAAATATGATCACCAATCAGTGAGAGAAAATGAACATGGAATGTGTTCAGAATCAAACTTCATTTTAAAGGCAAATGGATGAAATGAATAAGAAGCTTATGAATGTGCCAAATATAATCATTATTTGTTCTGCCAGTTGTAGTGGCTGTTCTCGCGACAACTCTATCTTTGTAGTTCCAGCTAGAATATTCAACTTTGCTGCTAAGGGTAAAGGCTTAGGCAATAAATGGACCAGAGCTCATTGATGCTGTTCTCCTCAATAACTTGAACCCTCAGGGATGATATGCACATTACATTTTTTAAGTGCATGTTGAGGTCACCCTCTAATCAAATTGAGACAGATTGATTTCAGTTGGAGACATTTATACTTGACTTCCTACCATTGTGGGGGCATCAGTGCCTTAACTTTGGCTGGATATAGCCCCCATTTTAAGAGTCACCCCTTAATGGCTTGGGACCTGAACGTTTGAAGGATTACCTCTCCTGGGATGCTCCAACCTGGTTATCAAGATCTGTGCCCTTCTTGCGGTGCCACCATTGGCTGGGGCTCAATAGACCCAGAATAGCTGTAATAGCCTGTTTGTGGAGCTCGCTGCCCATGGAGGTGTGTCAGGCACCACGTGCAGTTCAGTTTCATCTTCCACTTAAGACACACCTATTCATTCAGGATTTGGGGACCTCCTGATGTTTGGTTGAACAATGTTGTGTTACATTGTGCTGAAGTAGGATGTTTGTGGAATGTATTCTTTCACGGCACAATAATAGTGTGGGTGCCTTTGCGAGTAGTGGAGGACTCTAAACTGTGATGTGACTGAGAGGGCAGGGTTTGTCAGCTTCCCCCAAATTCTCATGTGTTTACTTACATGTGAGGAGTCTGAATGTCCAAATAGGTTTATTGTGACCCTGAGAAGTTTGCGTCTGGCAAAATTCCCAGAACCTCCACATATCTTTACCTATGCCATTACAAAAAAGCCAACAGAAATGTGCTCCGACTTCCACAACAAGTTCCTGTTGTATCTTCCACACTGCACATGCAGCCTTCATGTACCTCTGCAGAAGAACAAAAAGGTATTGTGAGCAGCTACAGCAACTCTTGGTGTCCTCTGTAAGTATTATGCTTTTAGAGATATAGAAGACAAATTCCCTGTGAGGACATGGGAGACAGAACATACTACTGTGGAGAAAAACATAAGACTCACACTTACCTAACACAAAACAGAACTTTCCAATTTATTTAAAGGAATCCTGACTGGGGCTGATCCAACTGTACCAACCTTCTCTGTCTCTCATAGGCACACCCATGTTGAGTTTCTGTTTTTAGCTATCTTTTCCAGAATGCTGTGTGGTGGTGTTGAGATACGTATGTGGGAAATAAGGGAATGCATCTCTGTTGCCAAGGAATCCATGCTAATGTTTCTTATTCATCTCACTCTGGTGAGTTTCAATGCTTGCCAGTTTACTGTACCAAGACAGGGGACATAAACTTGGTTGGTTTGGTAACAGGGACATATTCCCTCCTCCCACAGCTATGGGTGAATCAGGAAAGCTGTTGTCCTCAGAACGAGTGTTCTCTGTAACACTTTTATTTCATGCATATTCAAGGTTTTGCAACAAGCCTGTGAGGTACAACGTGCAAAGAGATAATGTCTTGCCCAAAGTCAGCCATTGAGCTTTATGACTGAAGCCAAGCTGCCATGATTTCAGCCCTAACACCAGATACCTTACACCACAACAGACCCCACCACTGCAGCTACTGAAAGCAGTGACTTTATTGCTCCTGGACACTTATAGACATTGCTTGTGCTTATTTAACATCTCCTGAATTACTTCCCCCATAATCCACTTAGCTTAAAATGTGTTTAAACTGCTAATGCGCTGGGTCATTGGCTTTAACAATGTTCTCACAGTTACATTTAATTATTGTACAAGCTGTTATTTAAGATCACATTTCAGATGGAGAAATGTAATAATGCATTCTTAGATTGCAATAAATGAAGCAACCGCCTAATGTTCCGCAGACAAACAGAGAACGAGCCTTTCTATGAGAAAAAGAGTGAAAGCAAGACGGGGAGGGGTACACATGATTGGTGCAATCAGCTTTGCAAGGGGATATAAATGACAGGATATAGAATAGACTTTGCTTTAATGGACTTTATCTGAGATGCAATTAGGTAGCTAAGAAAAAGAAAAGGAGGGGACCCAGCAGCAAAAGTGAGGAAGGGGTTGTTCAACAAGAAGCCCATTATTGATCATGGATTTCTTCACTGTATCAGTGCATCAAATCTGTGCAATGTATACTCTAATCAGTGAGAGATTAATAGTTAGCTATATTTTGAAACCTTGTGACTACCTTTTACTTCATGGCGAGGTCCGCTTCTTGAGAACACTGTGATTGGAGCAGGCACAGCTTCCACGCCAATTTGCTGCGCAGTTTGTTTGCTCCTGGGCAGAGATGGGGGAGAAATATGATCCTGTTTACATGGTGGTAGTATACACCCCAGGGATCGAGGGCAGAGGTATTTTTTGTTATTTTTTGTTAATGAAAGTGCAGCGCATAAATTTGTAAAGTAAATAGAAATAGCAACAGAGGCAAATCGATCAAACACACACTTGCCAAAAGTACATGGAAACCAAAACAGAGCCATCCTCCTGAATTCATACTTATTTGAATTTTGCAATGCTCTTATCCAACCAAACAGTATGTACAAAAATGCATATATAAATGGAAACCATGTATAAAAAAAGAACACATCACTGAAAATAACATACAAATAGGTATGCTGGGGGAAATTGCTTGCAAAAGTTTATACATTAGACAAAACTGCATACAAAACATGTTTTCAAAGAGAGATTTGCACTGAAATGCTGGTGAAATTTCATGAGAATTGCCATATTTTGCTTCAGAAATATGGACAGCTAAATTTTAATTTTGAAAAAAGAGAAACCCAGATCTCATCCCCTCTCTCTCTTAAAACATACATAATGCAACAATTACACAATTATAAAAAATAAAAATATATATTTAAAGAGCCAGTGTGGTGTAGTGGTTAAGAGCGGTAGTCTCGTAATCTGGGGAACCGGGTTCGCGTCTCCGCTCCTCCACATGCAGCTGCTGGGTGACCTTGGGCTAGTCACACTTCTTTGAAGTCTCTCAGCCCCACTCACCTCACAGAGTGTTTGTTGTGGGGGAGGAAGGGAAAGGAGAATGTTAGCCGCTTTGAGACTCTTTAAAGGGAGTGAAAGGCGGGATATCAAATCCAAACTCTTCTTCTTCTTCTTCATTTAAAGCAGTCATGGCTTTCCCCAAGACATCCTATGAGCTGTAGTTTGGGGATGCTGAAAGTTGCTAGGGGAGTCCTATTTCTCACACAGATGTGCAGTTTTCAGAGTGCTTTAGCAGTCAACCCCTCTTCCCCGGGAATTCTGGGAATTGTAGCTCGAGGGGAAGGTTTTCCAGCAATTGGTATTCAGAATCATTATTGCCTCTGACCATGGAGGCAGAGCATAGCTATCATGGCTCGTCGCCATTGATAGCCTGGAACGTGAATGTGGAGATAATGAGGCTTTCACATTTGTTTGGGATAGATTGGCACAGGAAATGGAGAAAACAGTCAAACAGTGCTGGATTCCTGTTCTGTGACAGGGTTCACACTTCTTGCTAGCAGTTTAAATAGCAACACTTCTTTGCAAAGTTGCATTTCTAGCTATAGGTTGGATTTCAGCTCTGACTGAAGACATTTATGAAACCTATGCAATCAGAATTAAGTACCATTAAGCTCAATGGAGCTTATTCCCAGGAAACTATGCCCAAGACCACAGTCATTCTGCTCCTAATAAATTGTGGTTTATGCTGTGTAGTGAGGCTCTGTAATGTATTTGTTTGTGTAAAACAGATCAACACAATCACCTACATGTTTGGACTCTTCTTGGGGGTATGATTGTGGGGGTTCTCACTTCCAAATTTGCCACTACACCCCTACTGTTTGCCTAAGATATTGGGAAGCTGGTGTCACCACTTTTGGAAATGATGCTAGATGTTGTTGTTGTTTGATTAATTAAATTTCTATACCACCCTTCATCTGAGTATAGAAAAATGGTCTGCTGCTACGCAGATTTATATTTTATAAGGAGGGATTGGTTGCCACTTTGGACAATACTAGGTAGGCCAACGATCTGATAGCATGAGGCAGCTTCATAGATTGGCTGCTTTAGCTGAAGCTATGGTTTCTTCAGCCGCCGTTGCAATAAAACTTTGGGAACAGACTTCTGTGCAACATATATTCATTTCTGTGTTCAAAGGTCAGTCTCTCAGAAATGCAGGGAGCAATTTTGTACGACCACCAATTATAATATATTAGTTATGTTTTATGCATGTATTTCCGTAAAAAATATTTATATCGCAAAACTTACAGTATGTAACAGCAGGAACAAAACAACTCTGGAAAAAAACTTGCAAAAATAAAATTCTTTTTAGACTGCATCGAAGAACACCTGCTGCTTTCCTTATTTTTTATTTATTATAATTAATATGCTCAAACCGTGCAGCATACAGATGCATTATAAACAAACAGCAGAAGAAATAATGAATACTTTTCATTAGAAAGTTCATTTGAAGTTGAAAAAAGTGTATGATTAATTAATCAGAACAGAATATCATGCCGTAAAAGCCCATTGACATATGTTTTAAAAGCATCTGCGTAGAAGATACAACAAGGATCATTTACAACCAAAATTGCTAAAAGCATATGCTAACATATTCTGCTTTTGGCATTCAGATGCTGCACATTATTTTTTGACCCTGTAGTCTTATTATGTGGGATGATAGACAGAAGATGGTTAATAGATGAAAGGTAACCTGTGCTGAGTTTCAATAACACCTTAGAGGCAAAATTTCAGTTTCCTTATGAGTTTCCTTGCCTTCAGTTCATTTTTTAAAAAAACCAGTTGGATAATTATCCATCCAATTAACATTATCACTGAATGCAAGTCTCTTGTTCACATGAGCAAGTTAAAAGTCCAGTATCCTAGGGCTAACCCTGCAAGGTGTTTAATATATTCACACCTGTGATTGCTTGGGAATGTCTAGTTTGTTAGAGATTAGTCTTATGTTTGTAAGTGTTGTGTGTTAAGACCCCAAGACCTTCCTCAATAAATAAAAACACAACTGACACGGAATTTAGTTTAAGGTTATTGGCATAATTTTGGCCACAACTTTATTGATTACAGATTGTGAGTGGTTTGCTTAGGCATTGGTTCCCGACTAGCTGCACCTGACCTCAGCAGGGCAGCACTGACGCCTGGACTCCGGCAGAGTCAAACATCCTGGGGGAGCATTGGACCAGGTTCAGACTCAAGCTCACTCCAAATGCTCCCAGGGGCTTTGGCGTGGCCCTAACCCCTGGAAGGGGATCAGACAAAAGCAAGACGAGCCCCTGGATTCCTTTAATGGAATACCCTTTGCGCGTGGAAGGGGCAGGTGTGACAGCCTTCCCTCCCCTCCACCTTGAACCAATGCCTAACCGCCAAACCTTACAAAATTGTGACGATTTTCTACGTGGCAGGCGAAACCCAAATGGCAACAGACAGCCAGCCAAATGGGAAAATTCCTACCAGGCCCCTGCCCCAAAAGCAAACGGCCCTTGACGGCATAGCAAGGTCATAATGAACCCTAAATATAGGGAAGGGTGGGTGGGTGATCCAATGCACGAGGCAAAAAGAGGAAGTTCAATGCAACGTGCAGCGGTATATAAAGGTCCCTCGGTTAATGCATGAAAATGATCCCATTGGCCAGATATACCCCAGCAACCAAGGGACCACCAATCGGGTTGTTGTGGCTATCCAATTGCTCCCACCCACAACAGCAGTGAGGTCAGTCTTGATGATGTCACCACAACACGTGCTCTCTGGGAGGAGGACAAACACACAGATTGTCCTGATGGGTTGGACAAATGATTGGATGTAGCTCACCATTGCATTGCCAACAGTTGTGAAGCAGAAGCCTCAGAGAAACCAACAGAGCATGGTGGTTGTAGTAACTTCCACAGTTGTTTACCTCCTGCATCCAAAGTATACTTTGGTGACATGCTAATGACCTGTTTATTGAGCATTTGTTCTGTTCTGATTTGTTTGGGGAAAGTTTGTGGAGAGGTTAGATGACATTGGTTTGATGAGGATGGTTAGATAGATAGATAGATAGATAGATAGATAGATAGATAGCTCTTCATCATAAGATTTCAGGGTGGCTCTGAGAAAAAAATACAGGATAAAACAAGCAAAGAATTAAAATGAATAGCAAAACAATCACCCTCCACTTCCCACAAACACATCTAAAAGGCTGTCAAATATTAATCAGCCAAAGGCCTGGTAGAGGATGAATGTTTTCGCCTGGCACCTAAAATATATATAATGAAGGTGCCAGGCAATCCTCCCTGGGGAGAGCATTCCACAAACAGGGAGCCACTACAGAGAAGGCCCTTGTTAAGCATAGCCATCATGGCTTAGAGTTATCTACCTTATGGCAAAGGACAGCTGGTGATTCTCTACCAGTAGGGGGATGTTCCATAGTTGTGGCACCACCAAGAAGGCCTGACTCTTTTGCCTTTCTACATGACACAGATCAGGGCTTCTGGTGCCTCTGTTAAGAAACAGTCGGATTCATATGGGAGAAGATGGTCTTTGAGGCTTTAAAGGTCAGTATCAGCACTTTGAACCAAATCTGGAAACAAATACAAAGCCAAACAGGAACAATACATGAACAGAAGCATAGCTATCCATTGAAATTCATGTTGCAGTTCTCCAACAAAACAAAAATCTTTATATTGAGGGGAAATGTGCAAAAAAGCAGTATGTGTGTATGTGTGAAAAGAACATACAAAAATGCATTATATTAGCAGGAAAAGCTTGCAAAATGTGTACATTCGTTAAAACTGCATAGAAAAATGTGTTTATTTCTTCAGCTTTCTACAGGTGGAATGACTGCTGTTATCTAGAGAAGCATTTGCACATGAAATGCCTGCAGTCCCAAATTCTACAATGCCTGGAAACTGATGCCAAATGGTTTATCAAAATGTGCAGATCAACTCTTAAATCTAGGATCTAGACTTGTCATTTGCTTCCGTCCCACCTATCCCGCCACAAGTAAGTGGTGCTGTCAAAGCTGCAGGAGATTACCAAATATCACAGTGTGACAATACAGTCTGTTAACTGTGCATGGGGTTCTGTGAATTGGGATCCAAGAGGGGACACAATTGCATGGCTTTATAAATTACCACGTAATATAATCTCCAACCTAAGAAATTGCCTGCCCACAAATAAAGTAATAATAATGATAAAGTACAAGCAAACTTCCAGTAATTAATCTCTTCTGGTTTTTTTTAACAATGAAAGAAAAAAGTTGTATTTAAGCTACTTCCACTGCAAGCTTCAAAAATCACAGGATTTTAACATTATTTTGTTTATTTCAAACCAAAAAGGGGATTATAAACAGTTTAAAAGCTGTAGCATTTTAACTTTATTCATCAGAGACTTTAGTGAATACCCAAATGAATGTGAGAATGGACAAGGTTCTGTTTAATTTCTGAAGGGTTCCTGAACCTTCTACATTTCCCCCCTCATGCCTTGAAGTTTGGTGCATATGAAAGGATCCCTCAAGGGGCACCCCCCCCCAATAGTATATCACAAGCAGATTGGGCAAAGTAAGAATACTGACTTAAGTTATTTCTGTATTTTTGGTGGTAGGAAGCTGGCTTCTACATTATCTCTCTCGCACATATAAAACATTAAAAGGGGGAATTATGCAGAAAAACATAAATTATGTAGATGATGGAAAGTCTATGCTGAATATGATATATGCACATTTTGGTGAAGATCCCTAGGGTCTAATTGCATCCTTTGGGTACCTTTTGAAGCATCTGAATATTCAGAAGAAAGCAAATTTATTGTAATTTTTTAAAAAATAAAAATTGATAACATGGTACATACTATAATGGAAGCGCACCACTTTATTCAACTGACCAAAGAGTAAAATATAATAAATTGGAAGTGACAGTATAGTACTCTACTCTACGAGGACTTATTTTGCACAATCAAAGCACAGGCAGACTGCAGATTGGGCTGTTAATTCAAAGTCACTACTTGATATAAACAGCTTCACATAACCAATAATTTTGGATGCTTATAACAATATATTGTGGTTTACGTTGAACTCTGCAAATTCTAGTTATGTAAGCCCACTTTACACAGTTACATTTTGTGGAAAGAACTTTAGGTTCTTCCAGATTACTTTAGTTTAAATGTCACCAAACTTGAATATACTCTTAATGCAATCAAATCCAGAACTGAAGGCAGTCTTGGAAAAGGCAACTGCATTAAAAGATACCTGGCATGATATTCAACGATGCCTGCCCACTTGCACAATGGGCTTTCCAGTTTCTTTTCTCCCCATTCCAGTCTGCCCAGGTGCTCCTCAAACCTGTTCCAGAGTGCATGGGGAACTGAAGGGGGAAGAGTAGCAAGGAGGAGACACATTGCACAAATGGATGCCCAGGCACACTGTGTTGGATCTCACCCATTAGTTCCTTCATATTCCAGATCTAAGGCTAACTATCAAGTCCTTGATCAAGCAGTGATCCAAAGCCAGACGGTAAAATCTTCTGGATCTACAAAGACACAGCAGGGTTGATGGTGGTCTGCATTTGGCTCACATCCAGTGCTCAATGTCGGGTGGAATGTGTAGGATAATGTACACTGGTAGACTTATAATTACCCTACTTCTTTTCAGGTGGGCATAATTGTGTCTGGCCTGTCTCATTTCCTTTCTTTCTTGCTTTGGGCACTGTCTTGATCTGCAGTAATGAAGACCTTGGCTCAGTGTCAAAGTGCATAATCACCAAGTTGCAGATATTTTTTATTATTGTTCAGTTTATTGAAGTAATGGCACATCTTCTTCCCATAACTGTGAATAAATAGAATGAGTAAATATAGAAATATAATGCTCCTACCCAGGCTTTAGCTTTCTCTATGTCCAACAGGGCAAACTGATGATTATTTTTTTTTTTTTACATCAGGAAGTAATAATCTGTAGTTAATACAAATGCCCCTGGACCAATTAGAGCTTCCCTTGGTGATCTTCTCCCTATTGAGATGAATAAGCAGGCTTCAGGGAAACTTATGATCACACATCAACATTTCAATCTAGTCATCTGTCTTTGAAAATTCTTTTCTGGTTTGAACTCTAGAGCCAGAAACTAAAGTACAAGAGTGAAGAATTCTTGCATAATCACATTTTAACATTTTTCCAGATCTAGGAGATTATCATAGTTTTCGTTCAGTAGAAAGCACTTTATCAAAGCCAGAGTAATATGCCCTTACCACTATAGCTGATTGGGTTTATTTTCAGAGTCAAGAGGATATTATCATCTTTCAGATGTTTCTAACTGGGGAATATAGATTATTTGCTGCACTTACGTGTGCATTGATTTGCAAATGAGATAATTACTTATCATTATTGTCTGGATCAGAACATATATTTGGTCATATCAGTACAGAGCTGTTGTTTTGAAAAAATAAAGTAAAATAATCAAAGCCCCATTTAGACAGAAGTATTCACTGTATAAAAAGGAAAGCATTATGGGTCTTTTAAAATTTATTATGTAGCTATCTGACTTTGTGAAACCTATGCAAGTGTTTATGACAGAAGACTAACAACATTAGCAGTAAATCCATTAATGAACAGCTGAAACCCACCTAACAAATATAAATAAGTAAATGGAACTGAATACATTTGTACTTTTTCAACCTGTTGTTGCCTTTAGCAAGCCCAGTGCAGCCAGATGTGCAAAATCCCCTAGAATTGTTTGTATATAGACAAAGGAGAAAACCAGCCAGTTCCTCAAACTGTTCCATTATGGATCAAATATAATTAAATGGAGGAAGAACCATACAACACTCTTACAATTTCTCAGGATTGAATTGGATCAGTAACTTCTTCAGGAAATGCCAGACTGACAAGTTCTCCACATATAAATAGCGCATTTTGCATATTAGATTTCCCAGATCTCTTTCATCTAAGTTTGAAGTTCAGTCATACAATCCAACATTTCTATCTGGTTATAGTTTAGATTGAATGTGAAACTGATGACATGGCCATCCACAGATGTTGGTAATCATGCAATCACCAACGTGTCAACATTACACTACTAATATTGGCTCTCCATTGATGTGGACTTGTCATGAAATACTTACTCAGATACCTCTTGGGGGAGACTGAAAAGTCAGCCTAGTTTGAGCCTGTGAGATGCTTTTAATTTCAGTCAATATGAAACTGTACCAAGGGTCATGGAAAAATAATGGTAATCATTTTGGCTTATGAGAAAGGCTCCAAAATACACGTTTGTGACCAAAACTATGGTCACAATGCAAGCCTTTGTGAGAAAAGAAAGCAAGCTGGCACACTATTTTGTGAAAGTTTGGTTGACCCAATAAAGATATTGCCCTTGGGAACCTTACTTTTAGGGTGGATTTGACACCAAGTTTTCCTGTACAGAATTGAATTCAAAAGTATAGCCACCATATTTCCTCTTTTAAAATATGTGCATTTCATGGGGATGGGCTCAGATCAAGAATGGTGGAGGCTGACAAGGTTCAGTAATAGCTCATTGAGCTGAAGAAAGCCATATAATTTCTGGAGACTCATGTTCTGGAAAAAGTTAAGAAGAACCTGCTGGATCAGGCCAATGGTCCATCTCATCCCCCATTCTGTTGTCATAGTGGGCAACCAGATGCCTCTGGGAAACACAACAGCATTCTGCCTACATGTGGCTGGTATTCAGAGGCAGAACATACCCCTTGGTCAGGAATATGTTGCGTGCAATGCAGTTTGGTGTGGGGGGTGGGGTTGGAACAAAGAAATAAGATTATAATCTTCCACGTTTTTGGACTTCAGATACCTAAGGAAAACATTTTTATTTGCTCAGGCGTTCACAGTTTGAGGAGTAAGACGGGTATTCCTCATGTCATACCCCACAAGTGTCCCATGGAAGCACAGTGGCCATTTTGGTTGGCACGATCTCACACAATTTCTCTGCATGATGTCACAGGGGGCTGTGATCTTATCTGGCACCCCAAAATGTGTGTTTTGGGGGCAATATGAGAGCACAGCCCCCCCAAAGCGCATCTTTTGGACTCTGCGATCTCGCTCAGGTCACATGATGTGCATGGGACCATGGATGGGAAGACACACCTCCCGTTTTTGGGACTCAACATGTTAGAGGGTATGTCATGTTACATATTTCTATTTCAATGGAACTGTACACTTTTTAGTGTGTGGATAGATAGACAGACAGATAGATAGAGAAAAAGAGCTATTTAATGGATTTTGTTCACATGTTCAATGTGCTGGGTTCTTTTTGAGAAAGGCTGGTGTATAAATAAATAAATGATATCAGTGGAAGTCTGTCTTTCCTACAATCTGATCAGCATATGAAGACTCAGATTCAGACATACAGAGAAAGAGTACACATTTGCAAGAGAGAGATCCATGTAATTGCATGAAATATATTTCTTCCATAGAAGAGAAAAAGAAACACATTGAACCTGGTGTTTGGATTATGCCCACATCAAAGTATCAATTTTTCTATATGTATACATTTAAAATATCCATATTTTCTCTCTGAATATATTTTATTTTTATTATGCATAAATTGCCTTTCCCTGCACATTGCTGGCATTACAGTCAAGTTCACCCAAGCTTATATTTTCAAAGGCTTGAAAATGGATGTGCCTAATTCCTGTATTTGATTCTAATACAATGTGCACTGAACTATTTTGTCATTGATTAGGTGAGGAGTCCATGAGGCTGGTAAAAGTTTCTTTGTTATTTTGAGCCTCAGAGGATACAAGATGCACCATGAGTTGTAGGGCAAATGCCTATTTGTGAGACAAATGATGATTGCTTATCAATACATGGGGAAAAGAGCTTTGTCAAGTCAGGAACAAATGTTTGTCAAGATGTCCACTTAAGAAGTATAAAGATATACACGTTTGATTTTGTGCCGTGTCAAACTCAAAAGATAAATGTGGGGGAAAGCAAGAAAACCAAGGTGAACTCAAGGCTGGGTGGCTTTTTAAAAGGGGGGGGGGAACATGGCTTTAAACAGAGATGTAGCAAGGTTCATAAACTCACAGGGAATGATTTTTTTCAGAAGGTCATCAAGGTCTATAAACTGTGATATCTAATTATTGCTATTGATAGGCAAATTCCTCCAAGTTGAATTTGAAATGAAATGGAAGCCCTCTTTAGGTATCCTTCTGAGCGCAAGAGAATTAAAACTGTATAGAGGGACAGCAGCACACAAACAAGCCCCTCTCAATGTTGGAGCTCCACTCATACTTTCTCATGTTTAGCATGAAGGTCTGAATAAGGCTCCTGTGCACTTACTGTGAATATGCTGAGAAGGTCTAGCATGATCAGGAACCTTGATATGGTTTCTGGAAAGGCTTACAAGCACATCAGCAGACCACATCCAGAAGCCCCATTCAGAACCCAGTACACAATGGTTTGAGAGGAGCTCATGCAAGAGTACATTGCAGGCAGGCAGGAAGCTCTCAGGGCAAAATGGCTCTGAGGACCCTGGAAGCAACCCTATATAGGCATTCCCCCTCCCTTTGCAATGGCTCGTGAGGCAGCTTTTCCCCATGACTGAATTGTAAGGTCAAGATACTGGTCAAAATGTTGCCCAGTATTTTGCTGCAATCTGTGGACCCTAGCATGGCCAGGCAAAGGCGTCCTGCGCTTATTGGCTGCAGAACGAGGCATATTTTGGGACCATACAATAATTTAGTAACAGAGACATAACTAACATCTAACATTACCAACTAACATAGATGAGAAAGCAACATTGTGTACTGCAGCTTTAGGCAACATGTTTAAGGAGAATAAATCTGGAAGCACTACAAGAGTGGCTCAGTATAATAGTGGAAATTGTTTTGGGGCAATCCAAGGCTTTTGAAACGTTCAGCTTCTCAAATGGGTGGCAAGGTTAGAATTATAAACTCTGGGCGGAGAACAAAGGTAGTTTTGAGCTTGCGTTGTTTTGGATGGAAGGTTTCAAATAATTCTGAACCTTTCTTATTTTGGCCTCTTAATTTCATCCGTCTGTTTCTCTCGAGAGCCAAGCACTTGTAGACAAAGGGAGGCAGGAACCTGGGGGATAAAAGGGAGTAATATTATTGAGCTTAAAAGAAACCTCTGTCCATCTGTCCATCCATCTGTGAATAAATTGTAATTATTAATATTATGTATGATGTCATGCATTACTTGGCAAGAATGCTGGACCTCAGGGAATGTTCTGGAGCAAGTCACTGCATTGCAAAATAATGAATGCAAAAAAGTCTAATTTTGTATATAGTTTGGGGGAAATCCACTTAGTGGCTCCCACACTTCTCTTGCCAAACCACTCTCACTGGAAGGAGATCAGCATAATGGGCTTTCACATAATCTTCCAGCGAGGTCAGGCTGATACTTTTTCAAAGGAAAACCGAGCGTAAGAGTGCTGAATATTTCTTTAGAAAACATAACACCAGGAGCACACCTGAGGGCTTCAGAACTCCTCAGAATATGATCAGTAAACCTGAACTATTGCCATTTTAGATTATTTTATTTTACATAGAGAGAGGTGAAAAGGGAACACACACAGAATTTTAGGTTAGGTTTTTTTATTCACTGTTTTCTGTAACAGTGCCGTCCTATACCTGGCTTATTAAAAGTAAGTCCCTTTGATTTCTGTTGGACTTACTACCAAGTAAGTGGTTGAAGGATTGCACCAATTTTCTGACAAGTAACCGGAAGTTACAGCAGAGCACTATTTTCTGAGTACATATCTAGCTTCTGTAGGCTGCTTGTAAGGCTGCTATTTGTAAGGTTGGGGGTGGCTGTTGTCTGAAAGAGGCAGTTTGATTTCCTTCCCCATCCCGCCATGAAATATTAGCACAGGGAGACCTTTGCTCATGAAGCTAGGGATCAGGTTGATGATCTTACTTAAGCTTCTGTTTTTAATTATGTTTCTATCCATCTTCCGATCTGTCTATTTAGTCGGTATATAAATTGCTCATCCTTCAAACAAAGCCCAAAGTGGCTCACATTGTAAACATAAAATGAGAAAACCAGTTCTCCCCCAAAACCCACCAAAACACTACACAAACAGATCTAACTTCTGCTGGGCCAAGGCTTGGCATTTCTACCTTTTAAAACCCGGTGAAATGGAAGGGAATTCTGTAGGAGGTTTCAGTTCAGGGAGAAATAACCCATATTGTACCTAAATTCTGAAAGGTTTGATTTTATTATGAAAGGCTCTTGCAGCCATTGTAGTATAGGAAATTTTAAAAATAAAATAAAATTCAAATGATTCCCTATTCACAGCACTGGAGGCAGCAAGCACTACCCAAATATTTGCATTCTCAAATCTCATAATTACTAGAAGCTTATAAGAGATTCTTAGGATCAGATGTTGTCTTGGGCTAGGGTTGGGAAACTCACCTGCCATTTCCCCCCCTTCTTCCTTTCTTCTTCCTTAAACCACATGCAAAGTCCTGAGGCTGCATATCTCATTTACTTTGCAAGCATATTTCACATTCCACAACAGTCTTTGAAACCCGTGTCAGTTTATTTAAATTTTAATAAATTTATATAAATAAATAAAGTTAAATCACATACTAAGTGAAGTTATATGTTTCAACTCTTTTAAGAATGCATCTTCAACGTGATTTGTATAAATCAAAGGTATTGTCCCCCCTCCCCCCCAAAAAAAGCTGAATGGAAAATAGGCAAAAACCCCAAGTGTTATTTTTGTTTCACATATGGGTAAAAATAAGATTTGGCTTATCAGATCCAGGAAATAGTTTAGTAGAGTACTGGAAGTAATACAAGTAGGCCTGTCTGTAACAAACGTATAAAATAAATAGCATGCAGGGAGGATATCCTAAGAAAAGCCCTGCTGGGTCAGATTAAAGTCTGTTTCAGTCGATGAGCAGGAATAAGAATGAGAGAGTGCCTGATCTCCCTATCATCCAGCACATTTCTCCACCTGAAAGGTAGGGGGCCATAATATTCAAGTACAGTCAAAATGGAGAAAGCTATGCAGCTCCAGTTCATATGTTCAAATTCCCAGGTAAAATTTGGGAATCAGCTGCTTCTGCATGTTGAGTTTTGCACATGTGGGCTGTGTTTGAAGTTCAGGGGCATCACTTGGGCAGGGAGTCAGTGCAGGCATGAGAATGGGTATGAACCAGATCAGGCAAAGGTGTCAACAGATTTTCCATGCCAAAGATGTTAAATTTGTATTTATAGCTAATATGCAGGTTTTAAAAATGCAAAATTCATCAGCTGAGGGGAGGATGACAATGGATGGGATTAGAACAGACACAGAAGCGGGTAAGTTAACTCTTTCATCTCCTGGTGAAGTCTTGAAGAAAATTACGCTTCTGATGTTATTTGTTTTGAGGGATAAATCCCCCATTGGCCCCAGAGGAGGGGTTTTACTTAGGTTGTTATCAGGGGAGAAAAACGATAGGGACTGCTCTTATCCCTTTCATGACCAGTCTCCCCAGCATTTTATAATAATAATAATAAATTTTAACTTATACCCTGCCCTTCCTGGTTCAGAAAGCCTGGCTCAGGGCGGCTAACAGCAAATTGAAAACACTTAACTGATGCAACAAAAACAGCGAATAATAATAATAATAATAATAATAATAATAATAATAATAATAATAATAATATTATTATTTTATTTACGGTTATCCCGCCCTCCCCAGCTGAAGCTGGGCTCAGAGTGGCTAACAACAATAAAAGTAACATAGCATTCTAAAATACAGTATAAAACGTGAATAACAATAAATTCAGAATTCAAAAATCAATTTAGGGGAGAAATCCATCCAATAAACATTAGATGATCACCAGGGCTAGCTGGCTAAATTAGTCCTATTTGGGCCAGTGAAAACAAACAAACAAACAAACAAACAAACAAACAAACAAACAAACAAGCAAACAGCATTTAGAGGCGTTAAACATCACATCTACTTTGTCCCTCAGAGCACTTCTGACTAAGCAAAGTGAATGCGAGAGATGACAAACGAAACTATTTTGGGGATGGCGAAACATGAAAACAACACTACCTTTTTAACGAACTGTAAGCAATCACTGAGCGTACCATCAGACTGCCAGCAGTGCTAGTTGGTTTTTGTAATACCTGAATCCCTGCCTAGATTCAGAAGCTCAACCAACAGCAACATACTGGGGGGAAGCCTGGGAACTGTGGAGGTTGCAGGGAAGAGGTATTGAATGAAATAATAAGATATCTCTATTGTGATTAATTAGGAGATATACACAACAGGGACCGAGATCTGCACAATACCTAATGCTAGCATATGGAAGATCAATGCAAAGCAAAAATTGTTCCCAGCCTGGCCGCCACCCACCCATCAGATGATCAGTCATTTCTCAAAGCATCAGGGCATCTGGTTGTGGATTAATCAGATGCAATGGGAGATGCTGAACATGACCAGCCCTGTCAAGCACAGTGCTGCTTCTGGGGTATGTTTTGTTGGGAGGGGCTCTTTATTGCTAGTTGGAAATTCAACTAAAAAGACTGGGTTGTTTTCAGAAGCTCCTAGGAAGCAAACGCTCAGTAGTTTTGCACAGCTCCTGTCCCAGTGTTACTCTTTAGGGTTAGGCTAATGAGCAATGGCTTTTACAGGTATAGTGTGCTGCAATACCCACAGGGGTTGGCATCTTTATCAGACAATTAGATCTCTCCCTCTGTGCAAGCATTTCATAATAAGTAATAAGGCATCTTAATACTGTTTTGAAGCTGGGCAGTGAAGTCATTATTAGCCTGCACTTCTCCGGAGCTAAATTACATTTGCTTATGGAGATATTTCCCATAGATTTACTTGTTATGGATATCCTCCTCTATTAAAGCCTATATTTAGATTTTGTGAACGAGTATGGATTTGTCTTTGACTTCAAAGCATCCTTGTTGCACCAAGCGTCCATTTAATTGGTTCCCGGTGACTTACGGTACCATGTAGTTTCATTCTGATTCATCGTGGATATGGAAGGTGTCATTAAAAATCAAGAGCTGAAAGTAGTCATACACAGTGGTATGTGAGCTGTTGCATCAATGTCAATTATGTATATGCAAGTTATGGGGAACATAAATATAATGAATGTATATGCATGTTTTTGATGGAATCGATTGTTGTGACCCATTTAATCATTTTCGTTGCCCTTCTGCATCTTTTGCCAAGCCATCCCACCTTACCATCTCTTGTTGGCATAAAATGAGTATGGTGAATACTACTACAGTCTTGTGTTGCCAAGTGACAGAACGCTTTGGGCTGAATCTCTCACTTGCAGTGGATTTAAAACATAGTAAAAATAAAAATAATCCACTCCTTTGTTATACTTGCTGAACATTCAAGGTAAAACATCTGTCCAAAGTATCAATGTGGTTTGGCTAGTTTTATTGCATTCTCCACCCCACCCCACCCCCACCTTTTGCAACCATGCCTTGGTTATGCAGGTTTTAACCATATAATAGCCACCAGAATGCTGCCAGCCAAGTTTTTTGAGTACTCAGCGAAACTAGGTTCTGGCCAGTTTGCCAGGAATAAATGTGCTCCCAGTTTAAAAGCCAGAATGAACAGATGTCTTACACTGTGCCTTATAAATAAGCAGGACTTTGGCATCCAGGCTTCAGAAAAGGTACCCTAATCCAAAGCTGTGAAAACTCCACTGAGAGCTTGCTAGTAAGGAAGAACTGACAGCTGAAACAACAAATTTGGCTTGTGGTTTTGGCCTCATCCATTTTTCCCTAGTTAATAGTCATTGATAGACCTATTCCCTCTGAATTTGTCTAATCCAGGCATAGCCAATGTGGTGCTCTCCACATGTGGTTAGGCTGCAGCTCCTCTTATCCCTGATCATTGACCATGCTTGCTGGGGCTGATGGGAATTGTAGTCCAAGAACATCTGGATGGCACAATGTTGGCTCCCCCTGGTCAAATTCATCTATGCTTGTGGCTATTACAACACAACACAACACAACACAACACAACACAACACAACACCCTGTCACAATAAATTCTGTATGTTTCCAATCCTAAACTAAAAAGTTATGACCTATGATCTTAAAAACACACCTATTTTACATAATCATTTTGGTTTCCTTTTTCTCAGCCATTCAATATTTCAAAATATTTTCAACCCATGATGTTCTAGACATGTGTTCACCATAATGGCTATATGATTGCTGTTTTATGCTCCTAGTAATTACCAAAATTTGCCTTGTACATAGCAAACTGAGCTGATACCCAAAGGTTTTTCTGCTGTGATCACTAGGTATTTTTATTCGATGGTCTCAGCCAACGTAGACCCCTTCAGTGGATACATGAAGTTCCATCCTTTTGTTTGCCAACTTGCAACAACTCATGTGGCATCTCATCTGCCATTTTGATTTTTGTTCATCAAGTTTTGAGACACTCTTTTGACCTCTTCACTGTCGTCTTTGGAATTTTACCATCTTGAATCAGTTGGTACCAGCAGTAGGAAGGTAAGAAAAGCCCTGCTAGTTCATCATCTTGCTCTCACAGTGGCCATCTAATATACCTATTGGATGTGAGTACAACAGAATCCCCCTTACTTGTGATTCTCAGCAAGGCTGCAGCCTCTGTCATTGGAAGAATAACATTGCCATCATTTCTAGCAGTCTTTGGTAGCCTTGCCCACCATGAATTTATTTAATCCTCTTTTAAAGCCATCAGAGTTGACCTCTTGCAGAAGTGAATGTTATCGTTGAACCATGCTCTATCTGTCTTTTGTCTGGATAACCCGAAGTTCTAGTGTTAGTAAGTTTGACTCCTTGTAACTCCTGTTTAGACATGGCAGTAATTAGAAGGAGTTTCCTTCTAAATTATTTTGTACATTTTCAGCAGTAAAGATCTAGAATGGGATGGCCTCATATTATCATTACTCCCATACTGTGACAATGCCACACTGACTGCACGAGTTGCCATGTGCCTGGATGTAACAGTGCTATTTTTCTAGAAAAAGAGGTGCTGGAACTCACCAAGAACACTTCCCTTGTTCTCTTATAATGGCAAAGGCGCCCTCCTGAGAGGTGCTGGAACTGAGGTCCTGCGAGTTCTGGATGAAAAAAAGCATTGCAAAGTAAATTGCAGAAATATCTGTTGGCATGGTGCAAATCAGTTCGAATTCAATACATGGGCAATTTGCAGAGTTGCGTTGATCGAACAATGCCTTAAAAGTGGATACTTAAGCAGTTCAATACTCAAAGGCAGACCTTCTGTGACCCCTCCCATCATGATATCAAAGATGTAGGAGCCACTGAAACTTGGCTCCTTTCTGTTATCAAAGTCCAAGGTGATATGGAGGAGAGCACGCCATGGCTTTTTTACATACCAGTTTTCCTAGAAAGGGAAGCAATGCAGAATGTGGGAGAGAGTCATAGCCTGGATATCTCCCACCTGACCAATGGCTTTCAAAGTTAATAGGCAGAGAAGGAAGAAGCCACATTGCTGTGGCTCCTACATTATAAGAGCAAATGTCAAATGGAAACCTTAGACACCCTGGGCAATTATGATTTAGGAGTACTTTATTACCTATCCACTTTTGGCAGTAACGTCCAGGCAGATTACTTATTAGGTGTTTCTAAAGATTTTCTAATAGTTCTGACTGTTTATCATTTAAAGAACTAGATAGGGCAATCTGGTCTATTTCATATGGTTGCTGTTGCTAGGAAACCACTCCCTTAGACTATGTATGTGGAACATGTCTGTATTTGCATTTGGTTCTCAAAAGGAAACACACACACACACACACACCCAGCATTTAATGGTAGGGGATAAAATGCTCACGATTCTTCTCCCTGCTCGCCTGCCCAAATGTGCCATGTGATATATTCTGGATTGCAGATGCTCCTGCTCACTCGTGTTCTATAGTCCACAAAGAGCCTAAACAAGTCGTGGACTGACCCCCAGCGCACTTCATGTGGACTAACATCAGGCAGCATTCTAATGTGCCCTTCTGCTACCTGCATGCTCTGAATGGCGAAAGCGCCATATGGGAAGGGCAAAGTGGAGTGTTTGCACGTAGTTACCATTCAAGAGAAACCACTTGCTTAGTATCCATGTGTTTAGTGCAATGCTTCTCTATGCAGGCTTTCACAGGCAAGCTGCTTGATTTACAGGGTTTTGTTTTCAAGAGGCAAAGGGCCCTTTGTAATTCTGGTCATGCTGAACTTCAGCTTGAGGATTGTTAGGAATCTAAAAATAAAGATGAGAAAATTATAAACAGCTGGAGTTGATGTTTATTCAGCACCGAGCCTCGCTTTCCAGGCTGCCTTCCTCTAGGAAACCTAAAGAATCAGAATCAGAATTTTGTCATTATTTCCATGGTTTCCTGTTCTGAACAGAGGCATGCTTAGGTACTTAATGGAGTTAGGGCACGGGGGCTGCGGCAAAAATTTGCATAAAATTTACATATGCTAATTCAGGCTTCTGGAAAAATAAGTTGGTGGGTACTTTGCAGTGCATCCAGCCAGCATAGAGCATAGTTTTTTAAAAAAAGTTTGTTAAAGGGGAGAGGGAGGGAGGAAAATAAGTACTTAAGAATAGCTTTACTGAGTCAGACCATCTAGTCCAGCATCCTTACAGTGGCCAATCAGAAGTGCTGGATTTATGTAGAAATACTGTTTGTAATGAAGTGAGAGCAGTAGTTTACTTGCTCGAATTAACAAATAAGGAAGTTTTGAGAATTTAAATTCTAGATTAAAATTGATTACTTAACTGAGAAGGGGATTGTAACAAAAACACTGGGGCCTAATTTGAATAGTAGAGTGCCTGGTATCTGGTGGGCAATATCATCCTTTATTTCCACACTGTGGCTGCAGACCAAAAAACCTGTCATGAGATTCAGGTGAGGATCAGATGCCTTGTCAATTCCAGCAGGTATATAAGTGGCCTTTGCCCTGGCCAGGCTGTTTTTTTGTTTTTGTTTTTTTAAGAATAACATTACAACTTCATTTCCCTTAAAAATAATGCTTATTCCTCAAAAGGTTTATAAAGTTCAATCATTGCAAAAGTTTTTCAGTGTTAATTTTATGCATTTTTTTAAAATCACCATGGTATTTAACAATAATATCTTATGTCCCTTAGAGGAAAAATTGTGAGTTGCAGAATTTTAAATATCTGTCATCATTCTTGGCTTCACTCAATTTGTTTATAACACTTCCATTTTCTTCTAGTTGTGAGGGTGGGGGATGGGGAGGGGCGTCACAAGTGGAGTAGCCTAGGGCCTCTCTTCATGTAAATCTGGCCTTGCCAATCAGATGCCGGGACTCCCAGAAGCATGACTTGAGTGCAACAGCACTCTCCACTCCTGTGGTTTCCAGCAACTGGTATTTAGAAACACACTGACTCCAACAGTGAAGGTAGAAAGCAGCCATCAAGTCTAGAAGCCTTCTGGAAATTTGCTTCCCACAGCAAAAAAAAAAAAAAAAAATCGGAGGTTGCTCACCCCGAAACAACACCCCTGCTTCTGGAGCTGAACATTATTTTCCTGCATTCATTTCTGATTTCTTGTGCAAAACCACAGAGTATATAGACCCAAAAATAATGATTTGGCCCAAACCAGTGTGCATAGGAAATATTTGAAAACATGGGACCTGATAATGTAGAGCTTTTTTGAAAGGAGATATTACTGTAGCAGCTGGAAGAAAGATGCACAATGTCAGGGCAGGAAAGGCCAAAGATTTATTACTGGATATTGCAAACTAAATTGAGATGATGCAGGGAAGTGCCTCTTCATATCAACACAGCAAACCTCTTTGCTCAAGTATTTCTGGTCTGAAAATCCTCCTCTCCTTTTTGTAGATTCCAAGTGGGTAGGCAGGGCCCTGGTTTGTTTTTGGTTTTTTGTTTCACTTTTTATCATTATACAGTACCTACTTAACACTTACAGGTCTTCTCAAACTATAGATATTAAAATTATTGCATGTTTTTTAAAAAATTAAACATAAAAAGAAAAACCCCATGCTTTTAAATTGCCCTGCATCAACAAATGTCAATCTTCTTTTTCCAAAAAGTAAATAAATAAGCCTAGATAAAAGTAATTTGTGCCAACCTCATAAGCCACATAAGTGGAAGTGTGGATTTGTGAGCCACTGAACGCTAGGAAGTTTCCTAATATATCAAAATTACAGTAACACCTGTGCTAAGTACCTTTGTGCTGCTCTACACTGAGGAGTCACAGGGTGTTCAGTTGCCCTCATTTTGGTATTGTCAACAAGCCACAGGTGTGCACTACATGAATAGATGAAAATGAGATCTGGCAGACTGCGGTGACAGTTCTGGGTCTGTTATGCATTTGTCTTAAGACAGAACAATGCATCTATTAACCATGTTGATGTTTAGTAGCGCATATATATATATATATATATATATATATATATATATATATATATAAACATCAACATGGTTAATAGCTGATCAGCCTTCTGATTTACTGAGCAAGCCTGTATGATAACGGATAGGATGCGTCACTACTCCCTTCCCCCAGGAGTAGTGACATAAACGTATGATACCACCTGTCGCTACTGATCAGCTTGCAATCCACCCACGGTTCGCTGTCACAATATAACATGCACGCACGCACGCACACACACCAAAAGTTATTTCAGATTTTGATCCTGTATTTTGCTTTGAAAAGCAGTGAGCAAGTGGCTATCTCACAGCGTTCCCCTCCACTTTTCAGAGAGAAGAGTTAGAGAAACTAGAAGAAAGGCAAAAAGGACACTATGTGGCTGAGGGAATTCGTAAAGACCACTTGCAGCAGAGGCATTCTGCTCCCACACAAATTCCTTCATTGCAGGGCATTGGATCAGATGATCCTTGTGGCTCCTTCCAACTCTACAATTCCATGAATCCATGAACTGTTAAGATAATCTTCAGTTGCCATTTTCTATGTGCTCTTGCCATCTGAGCTGAGGCTTCTGGCGACCCTGGAAGGGCCCTTTTGGTAGTAACACCCTGTCTAAAGAACTGCTTTCCCAGAAAGGTTTGCCCTGTCACTAACTCATCTTTTGGTGCTCTGTAAAGTTCTTATTTATTTACCCTTTTTATTTTATTTTAGCTGTAGACTGTAATGGGAATATAATGCAGTAGTAGATCTCATCATTTGCACGTGTTGTTGGAGAATCCCAGGACATTTCCTTGTCCTGGGTGGACTTCGGCATTCATGTCAAAGCCACTATTGGATCAGTTCCAGGCTTCATGACTTCCATGATGACAATGGGGCTAGCCCAGTGTGTCATGGTGTCCTTGATTTGTTTTTCTCTCCCAGGAGGTGGGAGGGACAGCCTGACTGTAAGATGGGTTTAGGTCAGTGTTTCCCAACCTTTTTTGGGCAAAGGCACACTTGTTTGATGAAAAAAATCTCGAGGCACACCACCATTACAGCCCCGTGACGTCAGCGCGCAGCGTCGCGCTGGGAGGGACGCACGAAAGTGTAAGTTTCAATTTTTTTCCGTCCCCTCCTGTGTAAAGGGGAATGCACTCTGCTAAGTAAAGGCACTTGCCACAGCAGCGTCAACGTCACAGCACCCACCGGCACCCAAGAGAGAAGGGGTCTCAGCAGCCCTTTTGCCAGGAAGAGGAGCAAGAACGAGAGGAGGAGGAGGAAGAGGAAGAGAGTCCCCCCCAAAAAAACATTCTCCTTTTGATCTTCCTTATTTGCAATTCCTCATTGCAAAACAGCGGTTGATATAGAGCTGATTTTTTTGTTATTACAGTCCCCACCCCCTCACCTAGAAAAACACCCCCTGTCAATTTTATTATTATCATTATTATTATTATTATTCCCCGCCACTCTGGGAGGCTGAAGCCCTTTAAGGCTTCCTTCTGTCCACTCTCTGTGAATTACCTGCCCGGAGCGGGTTTCTGGGGGGGGGGCGCTGCTGCCGGTGTCCTCCCTGTCGAGTCTCGCCTTGCCCAGCGCGTGGCGGCCGCCCTTTCCCACACTCTGCCGGCTGCGCTGCCAAGCCCCGCGGCTCGGCCTGTCAGCGTTACCGGGCTCGGCGGGCGGTAATTCCCGAAGAAAGCCGGCGGCGCTTGAAGAGCTGGCAAGCCCCCATTTGCATGTCTGTTTTCCGCAGCCCTTGGAGAGGATTAAGTTCCCTCCTTCCTGCCGGGGAACCTCCAAGCTTTGGGGGTGGGGGGGAGGAGGCAGCAAAGCGAGGCAGGAAGGAGAGCGCGGCTTGGCTGGGTGAGCTTTGGCAGGGGCAGGGAATGAGAGCCGCGAGGCGGGCGCTGCGGGCGGAAGCGCTGCCCGCCGAGCTCGCAGGCAGCCAGGCAGGCAGACGGCGAGAGCCCCGCGCTGGGTGGCCTCTCCTCGCCGCCCCGCCTCTCGCCGCCCGACTCGCCCGCCTCCCTCCCACGGAGGTAGGCTGGTGTGCCGTGGGAGGGAGGCGGGCGAGTCGGGCGGCGAGCACACACGGGGCGGCGAGCGAGCTCCCTCCCACATCCCATCGCCGCTCGCTTCGGCCGGCCTACTGGGCTGTCGCAGGCGGAAGGCCTGCGCATGCGCGAGGTTTTCGCGCCTTCCTCCAGTAGGCCGGCCGAAGCGAGCGGCGATGGGATGTGGGAGGGAGCTCGCTCGCCGCCCCGCGTGTGCTCGCCGCCGCCGCCCCGCCTCTCGTCGCCCGACTCGCCCGCCTCCCTCCCACGGAACACAAGGCAACGTTCCGCGGCACACTAGTGTGCCGCGGAACACCGGTTGGGAAACACTGGTTTAGGTAACCCATTGTCAAAGTCAGAGCACTTCCTGGTAAAGTTTGGATTTACAGCAAGACACTCATTAGGATGGCCGATTCCTGTTAATATATGGAATCTGAGGGATTCTGAACTGGTGGATAGAGTTGGAAATGCAGTCGAGGCCTAAGACTCATTTTGGAATGGCATGATGTGGCAGGCCATTGACACAACTGTTCATGAGTGTCCTATCTGGGGGTGTGGAGTCTAGGCTGCCCCTGGCATTCAGGGGAACAATGAGCAACAAAACAGGCTGGACAACAGCTAGAGAACATAATGTGTTGAACTTATCATGACATAGATTATTAGAGCATATAACTGTGCCAGCTTCATAGGTGAGGGCAGAAACAAGGCTAAACTTGCCGCTTCTATTCCATCTTCAGGTAGCTGTCCAACATAACAAGTGGTTCAGAGTTCGCTTTCAACTGCCTCAGTGTTGGAGGCCTCTTGTGGCAAATTTGCTAGACCTAGATGTCCTGTTTGTCATAGACTTGGGTGTCCAATGAACACTCCAGGCTGATTTTGTGGGTTCAGTTTCAGTTTGCTAAGGACTGGACAAAGTTCTTGCAGCAGTTTGGTCAGCCATTTGCGCTCTTAAGCCTTGCCTGTCATGGCTGATTTAAACTAGCCAAGGCAGGTTGGCTGGCTGGATCTCAAGTGTGGTGAATGTGTCATATGCGAGGGAGTGTTGCCAGCCACCCTTAAAGTGGTAGTAGTGTGACCACTCTTGAATAAACCTACCCTGGATCCAGACATATTGGAGAACTACTGCCCAGTTTGGGTGGCCTTTGTGGGAAAGCTGCTTGAGAAAGTGGTAGTGACCAAGAAGAAGGCACTCTTGAAGGACCCATTTCAGTCTGGGTTCAGGCCTGCTTGTGGCATGGAATTAGCCTCAGGCAACCCTACATTGTGCAAGGGTAACAGGGTCACACGCTCCCTGTCTCTCTCTTGATAAAAGTTAACCATAAGGGTGTCTGAGGCTAATTCCATGCCTCAGAATGGAATTTCCCAGAAATATCTGGAAATCATGAAAGTGCCCTGGAAAATCTGGACATATGGCAGCCCATGTCGGTAGTGCCGTTTTTGCTGATTTCCCATAGAAAAAGCTATGGCGATTTTGCCCCAAAAAGCACAACAATTCCCCCCCAAAAGCAACCCTAGCGCAACCTCTCAGTGGCTTTTGATATAAGTCACTGTGATATCTTACTGGATGGAATTTGTGAGTTGAGAGTGGGGGACGCTGTTCTGCATCTGTATTGGAATTGTTTTAAATATTGTTTTATTGTCCAATCACTTGCTGTTTGCTGCCCTTGGCTTCTTTGGGAGGAGGCGTGGGATATAAATTTAATAAATAAATAAAATTCAACACAATAAAAAAACCACACATACCACAATGGCCTGTTGAGAATGTCATGCACTTCAGGTTTCACATCAGTAAGCTCAACACTTCCTAGAGTAATGGCTTTTGCACACATCCCAATGAAGGTGGGTCTAAATTAAAGTCATTACGGCAATATGGTGCAATACGACAATATGGAGCACTGAAGGGGTGATCAAAAATGCTACAGTGCATGCTAATTTTCAAGCTAATTCTTTTTTATTTGGCATGCCAGTTGAGATGACTATTTTCGCTGAAATTATCATGAACTTATGATTTTGTAATAACGTTTTCCTTTTCAAACAAAATCTCCTCTAATGATGTTGCGATTTCTAGGCAGTGTGAAGTAACATGTAACAACAACAACAATTTCTTCTTCTTGGGAATAGAAAAGACTTATGCTACCTTTATGTGTCTAGTCTGGATGGGTACACAAAACTCTGTTCATCAGATAAATAAATAAATAACTCCCCCCGCTGAGACAGGAAGCTGAGACACGACACATTTGCCAGTTTTGTAGCAGAATCATTTTCACAAAGTATGGCCTGGGTAAAAGACAGAAATCTATCAAACATTGTACAGATTAACTTATCACCTAGTTAAATGGGCTGTCAGTCTGGGATGACTGTGCTTGGCAGGGTGAATTCAAATGCATGTAAATTTCCCTGGTGGCTGACTAGCAAGTATGGTGGAACTGTCAAATGATGACATGTGAAAATGCATTAACATTGTTTAAAATATATTTGAAGGGTATAGCTTGTATTTTGATAACATCTTCACAGGCAAATGATTCGTCTAGGATCTAAAATAATGACCACATCATTTATTCAGCAGAAACTTTTTGAAATATAAATGGCAACTTGTCGGATATGTTTTGTGTTTGAGAGGAAGCCTCAAAATAATTAACAATTACCACATAAACTGGTTGGAGTCCCAAGTGCCACCATTGTATAGAGTCAGTCTTCCGATAGCCTTGCTTGTCAGTTTCACTTGATCTTACAAAAAGTGATTAGAAACTTCAAAAGAACCAATTACACAGTCCATTGTGTTATGAACCTGTGCTTTACCCCCCTCCCTCTGAAAGCACATGATCTTTTGGTTTGCCACTTATCTGGGCACTTAAAAAATATATCAAGCATTTTGGGGTGGGGGAGATTTCCCAATTACATTTTCACTATGAGATAACTACATTCCTTCCTTTTTCTGTATCTTCCCTTTCCTTTAGAGATCTGCAGCTTCCTTCCTTCCTTCCTTCCTTCCTTCCTTCCTTCCTTCCTTCCTTCCTTCCTTCCTGTCTCTGTTCTGCCTAGACATTTCATTGTTTGCAGTTACATACCTGTTACTTGCATTGGGTGGCCTTTAGGTGAGGCCAGAGATAAAGTCCATGTAGGCAAGAGGTCATGTGACAATAACAAGTGTCAACCAAGGTGGAAAAAGCAGAGACTGTCCTACAGCACATGGCTCCCCCCCCCTCCCGATTCTGCAGTCTTTGGAGGTTAAAGGGTAGAGCCTAGCATGGTACAAAAACAGCCGATCTCACAGTTCAGCAATCAACCATGAGGTCTGAGACATGAAAAGAATTACTTATGCTGTCAGGTTCCATTATTTACATGATCTTTCTGTGGTCGAGCCTGAGATGTAGATGTGCAATTCAGCTAGAAAAATTGCATATTTACACAGATGGGTACTGGCATGTGACCAGGATTTAGGCAAAATGCATAGTGAGGGATAGAAATCAAACACATGGCAGTAATATACAAGCACTGTTTTTCAGCAGGGTTTGGCTACTATGATATCAAAGACTTTTACATGGATTCCAACCCATTTTGAACACAACTGGCTACAGAAAAATGAAGGATTTGGGGTATGCAGCACGAAGACAATGAACACTCATATGCAGAGACCGATGGTGATCTTTGCATATTTGAGTGGAGTTTTTTCTTTCTGGATCATGGAGGTCACATGCCAATCACAAGGTGGTACAATGCTTTAACTACATTAAATAACGTATTGTTACAGTCACCGAGGTGCCCAGGTACAGTTTCATATAAATACATTCATTAGCTTCAAACTACAATGGCAGACGGGATGTGAGTGTCGCTGTGGGTTAAACCACAGAGCCTAGGACTTGCTGATCAGAAGGTCGGCAGTTCGAATCCCCATGACGGGGTGAGCTCCCGTTGCTCAGTCCCTGCTCTTGCCAACCTAGCAGTTCAAAAGCACATCAAAGTGCAAATAGATAAATAGGTACCGCTCTGGCGGGAAGGTAAACGGCATTTCCGTGCGCTGCTCTGGTTTCGCCAGAAGTGGCTTAGTCATGCTGGCCACATGACCCGAAAGCTACATGCCGGCTCCCTCGGCCAATAAAGCGAGACGAGCACCGCAACCCTAGAGTCGGCCACGACTGGACCTAATGGCCAGGGGTCCCTTTACCTTTACAGTGGCAGACACCCAGTTTGCGCAAAGTGGGGTATATGTGTGCCCAATTCTAAGAGCAAAGGATGTCTGTGTGGGCAGGACTGCTAATCTACTTGCCCACAGTCTTTTCCCAATGCCCACCAGCCAGGTTTCAGCATCAGAAGTGAGCCTAGCTTGGATAAATATTTCCTGTCAAGGACAACGGTGGTAGGGTAAGTAAGACAGAAGCAGAAAGAGGGTTCTGTATTTTTTAGCCTTGCACTCTTTTTGCTCTTGGGATGCGGGTGGCGCTGTGGGTAAAAGCCTCAGCGCCTAGGGCTTGCCGATCGAAAGGTCGGCGGTTCGAATCCCCGCGGCGGGGTGCGCTCCCGTTGCTCGGTCCCAGCGCCTGCCAACTTAGCAGTTCGAAAGCACCCCCAGGTGCAAGTAGATAAATAGGGCCCGCTTACTGGCGGGAAGGTAAACGGCGTTTCCGTGTGCTGTGCTGGAAGTGTCTCCGGACAGCGCTGACCCCTGGCCTCTTAAGTGAGATGGGCGCACAACCCCAGAGTCTGTCAAGACTGGCCTGTACGGGCAGGGGTACCTTTACCTTTACCTTTCTGCTCTTAAAATATGGTCACTTCCACTTGTGTCATCAGCCTAGTAGATCAGAGTTTCAGTACTAGTTTGAGCCAACATTTATCTTCTCGTGATTTTCATAATGCCATTTCTTTGGATCCTTCAGTTTAGAATGTTGTGCAAACACTACTATACGCTCAGCTTTCAGTTAAAAGGCAGGCTGAAGTATGAAGAGGGGCTTTTTGGGAGAAGTGAATCAGCCAATCAGGTGGATGACAGCTTTCCTTGACACATTGGAGGTTCACACTGTACACAGAGGGGGCTTTGCCATTAACACTTGCGAACAACCCAGTGAGGTGATACAAGAGGCGTGAATGGGAACAATCTCCTCTTGCTTGCTGCCAGATGGGATAACACCATCTTGTGTATTAAGTAGGGAGGCATGAGATATGTATTGCTCACTCTTTTTCAATAGAACAAAAAGCTTATGGGCAGATATAGCATTTCTTAAAGGGACAAGAGTTTGGGAGTTGACTCTTTTATGACAGTGGGTCTTAAAGTAAGACTGCTATTGTATATCAGTACAGAAGCAAATAGGGAGCTAAGGCTAGCTTGGGTCCAGGATGACTGAGAAATTGTCTTTTCCTTGACCACCCTGACCACTCTCTGCATTTGAAGAAGACTTTCTTTGAGTCCTATTGGAAGGTTGGCAGTTCGAATCCCTGCGAAGGGGTGAGCTCCCATTGTTCGGTCCCAGCTCCTGACAACCTAGCAGATCAAAAGCACATCAAAGTACAAGTAGATAAATAGGTACCGCTCCGGTGGGAAGGTAAACAGCGTTTCCGTGAGCTGCTCTGGTTCGCCGGAAGCGGCTTAGTCATGCTGGCCACATGACTCGGAAGCTGTCTGAGGACAAACACCGGCTCCCTCGGCCTATAGAGTGACATGAGCGCACAACCCCAGAGTCATCCGCGACTGGACCTAATGGTCAGGGGTACCTTTACTAATCTGCCTAAGCTGCTTCTAATTTTATGCTGTGTTTCATTTATTTTACGGGATCAGGTTCTTTTTTTTTAAAAAAATGGTCATAATTCACCATGAACAATGCATATAAACAGGAAGGACAGAAGTAGGGATGGAGTAATGCATCATTTCTGTTTCTCTGTTTTTCTCCACATTTCTGTATCAGTTTGCAAAGGGGAGAGAAGTTCTCAAGAAAAATCATTAGTATTGTAAGGCAGAATTACTCTAAAATGCACATTTTTGAATGCAATTTTGCCTGCCAAAAACATTTTGGCAAGCAATTTTCCCTGATACAACATATTATATATTACTTTCACCAATATATGCATTTTTATGCACACCTTCCTCTAATATACACAGTTTTTTTACACTTCACTTGTATCTGCATCACAAAATTCAGAGAAGTGCAAATTTCAGAGAACTGGTATTTTTGGTTCACATATTGTTTCGGACAGTAAGAATTGGGTATGTTCATGGTAAAATCCAAACCAAATTGAATCCCCCCCCCAAAAAAAAACTTTAGGAAAGAGTATATGGCTTTAAAATAAATAAATTCATACATACATAACTGGAAGATAATGTAAATATCTGCTGGTGTCAAGATTCTGAGAAAAACCATGGGCGTCTCTTTTTGTGGCAAGGTAAATTCCAGTGTACATTAACAAGCGTGTCTTAAATGTCCATTAAAGGCTGAATCACTGTGAGTGTGGTTGATGCTCTCAGTCCTTTCCAATGGAATTATACATATAAGCTATTTAAGATTAAACCCCATGGTGGTTGGCTGCTTCTGAAACCCTCAAAGCAAGACAAAATAACTTGCCTGCATAGATGCAAAGGACCACATAGTGAAATGTTGCAGTACAAACCAATCTGGGTAGTTCATTTTCACAGGCAGCTTTTGCGGTCTGACAGCAAGCAAGTGGAACTAATCAAGAAAAGAGCTAGCCACTTCCCCAGACCTCAAACAATGCTGCAGAAATACTTACAAAGCCTCCACAGCATAGGAGAATTTATCATATGGCAGAAAGAACCCCCCCCCAATATTCCAGGTGTTTAATCAAAGGGCAAAAGCCAATAAATGAATGAAAAAGATGGGCAGACTGAGCAGGAGGTTAGCAACTTGTAACACTTCCCCTTATTTCACCTCTTGTCCAGACAAGAAATCAGAGTAAATTTTTATGAATAACAATATGGATTGGAGCTGAACTGAAAGAAGGTTGGCTTTGTTTAAAAACAAATAAATCATATTTTGAAAGGACATTGCTAATATATGTACAGCATTTTGCCAGCTCATGGCAATTTTGTATGTGTTCATCCATAAGTTCATTCTTTCTTGTCTCCATATTTATCTTTGATTTAAAGAAAACTGTATGAGAAGGCATATTAAAATAAGTATTTAAATACATGTCGCAAAATACCCTTAACTCCCCCCCCCAAAAAAAACCCCCAGATGGGATTCAACTCAAGAATAGACCCACTAAAATCAATAGACCTAATTTAGTAATCTCCATTCATTTCAATGGGTCTACTCTGATAAAACTGAGTTGACTACCACCCAGTGGGTTTCGATAATTTTTCAAGCCGATAACAGGATCAGAAAATAAGTGCAAAATCTTAAGGAAAATTATGTTCTAATTGGTGTATTTGTCCAAGAAGCGCAAATTAGGTCAGTGAGATTAAAAAGGAGACAGAACAAAATTCTCCTCTATCTCTAAATACACCTTCTCAGAAACACAGTGCTAGACACTGGCCATCTATGCATGTAATGGTGGCTCAGTGTTCTTGGCTTAATAAATTCAGCCATGACCTCTGTGGAAATTGCGCCCCCCACTGCAGTTAGTGACAGGAAACATGCTTCCACTGGTGCCAATGGGGCATTCTTTTCCAGCACTAATTTCAGTACATTGGGTGATTCTCATTGAGCCATTAAAGGGATGCGCTGTGGTCTAAACCACCGAGCCTCTTGGGCCTGGCAATCGGACAGTCGGTGGTTCGAATCTGCACGATGGGGTGAGCCCCCCATTGCTCTGCCCCAGCATCTGCCAACCTAGCAGTTCAAAACACACTAGGGCAAGTAAATAAATAGGTACCGCTGTGGTGGGAAGGTAAACGGCATTTCTGTGCACTCTGGTTTCCATCATGGTGTTCTGTTGCATCAGAAGCGGTTTAGTCATGCTTGCCACATGAACCAGAAAGTTGTCTGTGGACAAACGCCGACTCCCTTTGCCTGAAGCAAGATGAGCGCCATACCCCATAGTCATCTTTGACTGGACTTAACTGTCCAGGGGTCCTTTACCTTTTATCCATGGACCCATTGAACACACTATTAAATAAAACAAACAAACGCCATGAAACAATTTGACATGTTTAACATAAGCTGTAGTCAGGCCCTAACTGAGAGGATTTGAACAGAAGCATTTTCTAAAGGCTCTGGCATGATCAGATGACATCATTTTGGGTTGCATATCCTACAATCTTTGTCAAATCCACATGGTATTCTTCCTCATCGAATGTGGTTCAGCCCAGAAGCTCTTATTGAAAATAGTAGGCTAATGCTCTCCTGGGGGTCTTTGTAAATATCCCCAGAGCATTTTGAGCAACAATCTGAAACTTGAGTGGTGCTAACTTTCAGTACTGATGGAAATAATGGATCTCTTAAAATTACTATAATGATGGTTAAGTGTACACAACAGACTGCTCTTGAAAAGAGGTGGACAGCACAAGCATGTGGGTGGGAGGGAGCCAATGTGCCATGTATACAAAGAAAAATGAGAAGAGGTGGAGAGGGTTGTGTAGTAGGATGGACTGAATTTGATTTTCAGTATGTGGAATCCATTATTCATGCTAGAACCACATCATATAGCCTTCGTGACATGTAATGCTGCAAAACATGTAAATCTGCATGGCTCATGCTTCTGCTCATATTTGCCTGGTCAAGATAACTGGTCAATAAGGCATGATGGGAGGTATAAAGGAGGCTCAGTTGAAATCCATCAGCCTAGCTCCTTCTGGGCTGATGGATTTCCTCCAAGGTAGGCCTGTATCAATGCTTACTACGCAGCAGCCACATTGACTTTTGCATCTCGTTCTCTCATAGGTCATCCAGTGTGTGCATATGCACACATCCTAGAGTCCAGGAGCAAAGACTGCAATGGAAACCATGTGGGACCCAAGCTGGAAACCAGTAAGTGGGTTGAAATACATTGGGGCAGCGGGGTAGGGGAGGAAGACAGAAAAGCAATTGTATGTTTGGAATAGGAGATACTAAAAGAATAATGTGAGGGGGGAAAGACTTGTCAAGGAAGAGAGATAGAAAATTGGTAGATACATAGTATGTGATGGGAAGGCCAAACACTAATAACGTGGGTGAAAGAAACCCGCCCTACACTGTTTTCTCTTAAAACTGTGATGCAAATGAACAGTATTTGAATGTTCTTTAGGATAAAGCTCTATCCCAGGAGACACCATGAGATGCTAGAGAATTTAACACATTGAGTAGGTACATAAAATCCATTAAACTTGTTAGTGAACCCCTTGCAAATCAATTGCAAATCCCTTGGTGTTGCACATACATCATTCTAAACAAGATGTCTAGGGCCTAGTTCTACTGAGATGGTAAACATATGTCTAGGATACACCTCTTCTTATTGTAGCCAAGAGCTGATATGACTGGCTTAACCCTCCTCAATGCTAAACCATTTCTCCTCATAGAAAACTAAATGTCTGGGAGATGGGTGCTTCTATCCAAGTCTTCTCCCTGAAATGTTTGTTTTCCATGCATTTTTCCATGCATTTGTCTAATCCTCTTGTTAAAGCCATCAAAGTTGATAGCCATTGCTATATCTCGTGGGAGAAAATTATATTTTTAAACTATGCGCTGTGTGAAAAAGTTGTTTATGTTGTCTGTCTTGAATTTTTCCAACATTCAGCTTCACTGGGTGCCCTGGGTTCTAGTATTATGAAGAAGGGAGAGAAAAGTTATCTCTCGCCACTTTCTTCACACCTCTTATCACATCCACCCACTTTCTTTTTCCTAAATAAAATAACACCCAAATGTTGTAACCTTTCCTCCTAAGGGAGTTGCCTCAACCCCTTGATCATTTTGGTTGTCCTTTTCTGAAGCTTTCCCAGCTGTACAATACCCTTTTTGGAAACGAGGTGACAAAACTGTATACAATATTCCTAGCGCAGTCACACCATCGCTTTTTAGGATGACATTATGATATTGGCAGCTTTATCACTAATCCCTTTCATAATGATCTTTAATATGGAAGTTGCCTTTTTCACAGCTGCCACGCATTAGAAATTGCTGATATTCTAGCAAAAATATGCAGCATCATAAAAAATTAGTCTGTTTACTATTGGGTTGGGAAGAACCACCCTCCCCACACATTTCATAAGGTCACTTGTTTTCAGTATTACATATTGCTTTGAGTTAATACGTTATTTGTGGAAATTACGTTGGTTAACTATGACTGCGTTTGCTTCCTTACTTCCATTTGTTTCTGAGGCATGTTTCCTTCTTTCCTATAATAGCCTTTTCCCCATGGACTGTGGCAAATTGCCTGTGGCATGAGCTGTGACTAGTGGCTGCTGCTGGCAACTGCCAATTTCTT
>NC_135660.1:58048673-58138673 GCF_964188315.1 Podarcis muralis
ACTAAATGCATGCACAGGCTCTAAATGTAACAACCTCACTTTGTACCACTGCCACATGGAAGCCTAGAAATGTGAGTGGCATCTCACATGGAATGTACAGCAGGAGAAGTAGCAGGAGGAGGCATCAGAGCCCACCCATAGTGACTTTATTACCTTGTTTGCACATGAGGAATCATTCATCTGAAATAGACACCATGAGAAAACTTCCCTTAATGCACTGGAAATTTTGATGTGGGGACAACTTCTTCAGAAACGATCACCATGTTTAAAGAAATTGGAGGGTCTGAAGTTGGCTTTTCAGAATGCATGAGCCAACAGACTTTCCTTTCTAATTAATAAACAAGTATTTATTGAATTGTCTAACATCTTCATCAAAAGACCAGAACTTAAGTAATGTTGTGATCCCTGCTACCTTAAAGGAGAAAAATAACAAGAGCATGAGCTGATTCAAAGTGTGGTTGTTTTTGATATATATAAATATTCTTTGAACCCCCTGGAGCTTTGCTGGACAAAATGACCAATTAACTATAGAGACCCTGATGGTAATAGGACCACTGGAGTATTACAGTCATGATTATCCCCATACCTAAGTAATATCCGGGCTAATGGTTTAAAAATAGTTATTACTATTAGTGGGGGAGAAACCATTTTAATGTAGTCAGAAAATGGAATAAAGGAAGCAGCAGGAGCCGCAGAACTTGAAAATGTTCATTATTGCAGTGACTTTGACCGCTCTGTTTCCCCCCACCCCCACAAATCTGTCCAGTTTTCACTAAGTTTCACACAGTGATAATTAGGAAGAATTCAACATTACAGGACCATGTTACACATCAAACTACTATGAGGTGTGTAATTAGGAAGTCAAGGCAATTGCATAGGTAGAATTATATGAAGTTAGTGAGAGATTTTTCATTATTCATCTGACATTTTTTATAATAAACCTGTTATTGGATGTTTGATTTTGTTAATGCTGAGGGTACGTTTTGTGAACAACTTTAGCAACAAATGGGGACAAAGTACCTCAAATAAGAGGCGTGCACAATATGTGTTAATTCTGCCGGTGGAAACAAGATCATATCAAAAAGCAAGCTGATATCAGACAGTGTGTGCTGGCCCTTATTCTGAGAATATGTAGTATTGTAAATTGAGATTTTTAGATTAATCTTTGCCACCTTCTTTGCAATATGTGTACTTGTTCAGTTGTCAACAAACTTTCTCCCCACCCCCACCCCCCAAAATAATTGCCCCTTGTGTGGGCATTTTTAAAAAGCATGACAGCATTTGTTTGGTCCTCCGTGAAGTTGGTGCTTTTTGCAGCTTTGATGAAGTGATGCTAAGAATTGTTCTCTCTTAACTTTGCATGTGGCCTGAAGCATCTGGTAAATGGGTGCAAGTGCTCCCCCCCCCCAAAGATCCATGCTTAAATTTGCCACTTCTTTGTCACCAGCACCAGCTTTTGTTAAACGTGATTTATCAGGCACCAGCTGTCTTAATTAGAGTGGTGGTATCTTACTGGCTGTGTGCGAAATGGGAAGCCTTCCAAAGTATCATTTTGTGGTTCAGATTCAGTATCTCTCATACATAACATTAGTTTTACATCTCTGTTCTATGCTACTGGTGGATCCTCACATAGTCAGCTGACTCTGAGGGCCAATCCCGGTCCCTCAGGTCCTATAAAGCCCACAACTTTGTATGCTATTTCCCCTAATGCACACAAACAATTTTGTAAAGCAGTTTCTCCTAGAAATGTTATTTTTACTAATATATTAATTTTTATACACACTTTGCTACAGCATATGCATTTTTGTACATATTGTACAAAAGTACAAATTAGGCAAGCCCACTTTTAACTGTGAACTGAATAAAATTTCTCCCCCATCCCTACTTGGATCCTGCCCTGAATCTTGGAACGCAACAGCCTGCAGCCTTACTCTCCACCCCAAACCTTCATTTGAGTCTGCTGCCAGTTCCTTTCGCCACCTGAGAAATCATTTTCTTCCAGTAAACCTTTTCTATATACTTTGTGCCCTTTATACACTTGCTAGCACGAGAGATAAAAAGAGAGAAGCATCACATATTCCCTATGCCATTTTTTCCCTTTAGTGGATATTAGCAAATGTGCTTCCAGCAGACCGGATAAGCATAAACAGGCTTTTAGACTGACAGGTGTGTGTCTGGTGAATTTCCCCATGTTGCCAGCTCTCTTTACAAGTATCTCAGTGCCATGGTCCTCTGCAGAACTCCAGTGTCACAGCGAACATATTGCCAAAGTTGGATTTCCTTAGATCTCTCTTTCTTTCTCTTCCCCAAGGGAACCGGCTAATAGATTTTATTTTCCTTGTGGCACTATAATGGAGGTTTTTGAGTGCTGCTGAGCTGGATTTGCTACTTAGGTTCATTTGGTGCCATCAAGATAAACACACTAATCCTTCATTTTGAATGGTAGGAGGAGATTCCATTCTTAGGAGCATTCTTGTGTATTTTCCCTGAGTTTTTAAGTTTGTGATGATACATCCTTTAAGCGTTTCACAAATAAAAATCCGGGACAGTCCTGCTCATGTGGAGGTGAGGGCTGAAGTGGCCTTTGGCGACCCACCATACCCTGGTGGACAATGGTGGGCCAACTCAATCCAGACCCAATCGTACCCCCACCCCCAAATTAAATCATCTAAAAGGGCATGGAAGCAGATGGGCCTAAATAACAAAAGCATTGAAGCAAGTCATCCAACTACATGGTAAGTCGAAGACATACAATGCGTATAATATAAATATATGCACGGAATTGTAGCTCTACCATTTAGAGAACATTCTGTCCCAACAATGTCCTCTGGGAAGCTCATAAACAGGACTTAATGATGGTGTCTGCTCTAGTTTGTTTCCCACATCTGGCACACAGAAATATACTGCTGCTGCACAAGGAGGCTCATATTTAGGGTTTATTAATCACATTCTATCACACCCAGGGAGAATCTGTGTTTTTTCCTCAGAACAGCCCGTCCGGGTTAGGTTGAGAATAGGGACTCCTGAACTGCACAGACATTAGACTCCAACCTATCCAGCTTAAAACCAGGGCTTTGTTATACTAACAGTTTCTAAAAACCATAGAAAAATAGATAGAATTTGTCTAATCCTTTTAAATTAGTGGCCACTGCAATAACTTGTGGCAGAGAATCCATAAGGGCCCTATTGTATTCTGTAAATAAAGACTTTCATTTGCCTGCCTTGAATTTGCAGCTGGCCATTTTAACCAAATGGCTCCTATCATCAAGACAGAAAAAGAGAGAAATGTTTTTCTTCAGTCACATAATTTTATGAACCTTAATCCTGCCTCCCCTTGATCACCTTTAGACAGCAAACAAATGCAGACCAAAAGCCCAGCCTCTTTAGCCTTTTCTCAAGGGGAAGAGGCTTCAGCCTCTTAATCTATTCAAACTGTTGTGATATAAAGCACCGCATATGCGCGAGGGGAAGGCAAGAGGAAGAAAGTGTCAGGCGCTGAAATACTACGCAGGCATCTGGCAAAGGCATTTCCTGAGATGAGCCACTTGACTGTTTGATGAAGTGATTAATTATTACGAAAGAGAGCAGTTAGATGAATCTGCCATGTTGAAATGTTCTGCTCTTCTGGTGAATGGTTCTATGATATGGTAATCTCAACGAGTTCAGATGTCTAATCGTTGCACACTACTGTTATTCCAATAATGTAAGTGGTATTATCCTTGATTTACATTGGTGTAATTTAGAGAGTCGGCAGACAGCATGTGTATAATGATATCTGTGAATGGTGTTAGCAACCATCACTCCCATAATCATTATCAATCATTTTTGTATTGCAAACCCCTGTAAGAAATAATAAGCACAGGGGAGTGATTGGCTTGGAATCTTCCTCCATATTTTGTGGCTTTTACACATACCAAAGAAGTGTATCATACATCTTCTACAATGAAACATATAATCAAAGGGAGACTGCTCCACTAACAAGAACAAAAAAAGCCTCATTCATCCATGAATGATTAGATTAGATCCCCAGCTCTAGAAGGAGGTTCACAGCTGGTTCTGAATGGGGTGGCCCCCTCCCCCTCAAAAGACCAAGTATGCATTTTGGGAGTGTTCCTGGACCTGACACTGACTACAAAAGTCCAGGAGGTGTTTGCAGTCAGGTCTGTGTTTTATCAGCTTCGTATGCCAGCTGTGGCCCTATCTGAGAGGTCCGCCTTAGCCACAGTGACCCATGTCTTGGTCACCTCCATATTTGACCCCTGTAATGCTGTCTACTTGGGCTTGCTTTTCAGCATGATTCGGGAACTTCAGTTGGTTCAGAACAGGGGTAGGCAACCTAAGGCCTGTGCGCCGGATGTGGCCCGATCGCCTTCTAAATTCAGCCCACGGATGGTCCGAGAATCAGTGTTTTTCACATGAGTAGAATGTGTCCTTTTATTTAAAATGCAGCTCTGTGTTCTTTGTGGGCATAGGAATTCGTTCATTTCCCCCCCAAAAAATATAGTCCGGCCCCCCACATGGTCTGAGGGACAGTGGAGTGGCCCACGGCTGAAAAAGATTGCTGACCCCTGGTTCAGAACAAGGTCATCAGGCTTCTGATGAGGTTGAGAGAGCCAGTTTTAGTTTCACTTCACCCGCTGCACCGGCTTCTGATGTGTTTCCAAGCCCATATAAAGTGCTGATTTTAACCTTTACAATCTTAAGTGGTTTGAGCCCAAACTGTTTGTGGAGCTGCCTATGTCCATACCATCCTTCCCACCCAATGTCTTCTAAATGTCAGGTAGTTGTTTATCTCTTTGACGTTTGATTGGAGGGTGCTCCACGGGCAGGCGCCACTACTGAGAGGGCCCTCTGCCTGGTTCCCTGTAACTTGGCTTCTCACAGTGAAGGAACCACCAGAAGGCCCTCGGCACTGGATCTCAGTGCCCATATACAACACAGGCCCTCTTGGTGTACCCACCACTGAGATGAGCAACATGGATGGCCACAAGGGGTACAGCTCTCTTTGTGGTGGCCCCATCATTCCCCATCATTTATATTCCGTTTTTAAATTAATGTTTTATTGGCTTGCTGAATATGTTTTATTGGCAACTTTTTTGAGGGAGATGTGATGGTTCTGCCTTTTGTATTGTTGATTTCCACTTTTTGATGTCCTTATCTTGGAGAAAAGGAAGCCAGAAATCTCCAATCTCCCATAGTCCTAGTAATTATTTTCCCGGTTCTATGAAGCAAGGGAACAACCCCTTCCTTCTCTTCTCTTTCTTTCTTGTTGCTACCACAGCCCATCCATCTTGAGCTCTTTCGCCCTTACCCTGTATTAATGCTATCTCTGTGTTCTCGTCCACATTGCCATTGCCAATGCTCCCAATAACAGCTTGGGAAAGAGGGTGCATCCCAGGAGGCTGTTTAGAAGCATGTTATGGCATCATCTTTTTTGCACTTCTACTAATGCTCTGCACAAACCAGGAAAGGGTTCCGAGCACAATTCAAAGTGTTAGTGTTGACCTTTAAAGCCCTAAACAGCTTCGGTCCAGTATACCTGAAGGAGTGTCTCCAACCCCCATCATTCTACCCAGACACTGAGATCCAGCACCAAGGGCCTTCTGGCAGTTCCCTCACTGGGAGAAGCCAAGTTACAGGGAACCAGGCAGAGGGCCTTCTCAGTAGTGGTGCCTGCCCTGTGGAACGCCCTCCCACTAGATGTCAAAGAGATAAACAACTACCTGATGTTTAGAAGACATCTGAAGGCAGCCCTATGTAGGGAAGTTTTTAATGACTGATGTTTTAATGTATTTTTAATCTCTGTTGGAAGCTGCCCAGTGTGGCTGGGGAAACCCAGCTAGATGGGCGGGGTACAAATAATAAATAAATGACTTTAGGCAGTGATGGAGCTTCCACTACCAATTCAGGTCCTGGAGCAGAGAAGAATCAGAAGCTGCCTTATACTGAGTCAGATTATTGGACCATCTAGCTCAGTACTGTCTGCTTTGACTGGCAGTGACTCTTCTGGGTTTCAGACAGGAGCTTTTCCCAGCCCTACCGGGAGACACCAGTTATAGAACCTGGGAACTCTTGCATGCAGGACAGATGCTCTGACACTGAACTATGGCCCTTCTCTCGCTTTGGAAAGCAAAGCATCTCAGATGCATTGCTGGCCTTCTTGGTTCCTGAAACCACTTCCCCTGTTTCTCTATACCTATTTTTCTTTAAGTTGTAGCCTGGCATTCACAGAACGTGACAAAAAAATCCTGAGAACTGTAGTTCACCCCTCACAGAGCTACAATTCCCAGAACCCCTGACAAACCACAGCTCACGTGATTCTTTGGGACGGTGTGGTGCTTTAACTGTATGGTGCATTTACTACTAAACAGGTAGAGTTGTTGGAAGTGGCATAAAAGTATACAGATCTGTTTTTGAATTTATATATCACTTACATTGCAATCCTATATATCTATACCCAGAAGTAAAACCTATCGTGTTCCATATGGCTCACTCCCAGGTATGTGATAATAGGACTATACCCTCAATATTCTTACAACAATTAGTAATAGATTTTGCTGACAAATTTATAAGTAGCTATTACACCTTTAAAAAGAGAAAGAAATATTTGTTCATCCATATAACGTGGATGCATGTATAATTAAAATTCTGTGTTTGCAGACTTCTATCCAATGATTTTTCTGGAGGAAAATGTCAGTAAATCTTTAGTTCTCAAGTGACAAATTGTGAAGGGTGTTTTGTGTGTGTTTGTGTTCTATTTTTTTTAAAAAATTACAAAACAAATGCCACCTCAGTCAGTTCTATTTCCCCTAAGTTTTTTTTGAAGTAACTGTTCCCTTAGAGATTCCATATAAAATATAATATAAAATATCACTCACTTCCCAATATTATTCATAGAATTCCTATTATAGAACATTGAGAAGCCAGATTACAAGCGTACAGGAATATTTTATGATCAGTTTGAAAATGTGGTTACTGCTGCTATAAATTAAGAAGCAAAATTACTCCCACATTGAGTATTGATATACAATGTATGGCAGGAAAAGTCCTTTGACATATGCTGTACAATGAATATGGAAGAGTTCCAAAAGTGCTGGTTTTTCTCTTTTTTTGCAAAGTTGGCTGATGACAAAAAACTGAAGTTGGAATCAGGTTGTAGGACATTAAGGGGTGACTATCCAGTAGACTTTCTTTGGAATAGGTACATCCAATTCCATGCTCAATGTGAGCATGATCTGGGATAGCTCAGTTGGTAGAGCATGAGACTCTTAATCTCAGGGTTGTGAGTTCGAAACCCATGTAGGGCCAAACATTCCTGCACTGCAGAGTGTTGGACTAGATGACCCTTGTGGTCCATTCTAACTCTACAGTTCTGTGATTTATGATAAAGTTCCTAGCCCAGGTCCCACATTATCCAAATGTATAGGAATGTGGTGGTAGTGTTGAAATGCCAACTTTAGCATCTTCTTTCTCTTAAGGCATAACTAAATGAGGCGCTTTGATATCTGTGATTGGACCATCCATTTAAACATTAAATTGAATTAAACAAAATCTTGGGACTCTCCTGTATCAGATCAGGGTCATGGTTCTGGGGATGGGATATTCTTTCCCCAAGTTGCCATTTGAGCTGATTAGAGCAACCCCAGAAAGGTCCCTCAAACTTTAAAGTAAAGATTAAAGGAGAAATCATATGCCTTGGGGTCTTCGGAAATAATCAGAAAGATAGCTACAGAACCTTTACAATTGTAATGGAAAATAGAGATAGGACTTTGTCTAGGCTAGGGACAAGCCGATCTGCCAATTATAGTTTCTCTTGGTTTCTCATTTTTCCAATCTTCAGTTTCCCAAATTCCCCCATCCGTTTGAGAGTTTCATTCTTTAAAGTCTTCATGAAAATTCGTCAGGATTTTAGTGCTAATTTCCCCTAATATACACATCTTTTGAAGTAATGCTTAATGAAGAAGGACCGTGGCATAAAAATATTGCAGATATTTGGAGAAGCTACAGCAAATGACATCATGATCTGGGGGGGTAATAAAGAACCTAAGCAGGTCACTACATACTGTCCCCATATATTCAATTTTAGACAGAGCTGTCTATGGAGCATTGTTCAGAAGCCCTGGTTTGCCAGTGCCTAAAGGAGAGTAAGAGGCATTGAAAAATGCATTGAAAAATGTAAAAAAGTGAGCAAGAGCTATGTTGTTTTGACCATAGATGAATCTACTGTTTGAGCAGATGGTTAAAAAAAAAAAAAGTGGCACATGCTAAAAACACCAGTACAGGCAATTAAAAGAGACAATGTGGATAAACAATGACAAATTAAGAGATGTGTGACAAAGTGTTTGTTGACGGATTTATATATTTTATTAAGACAACTTGTTCATCTCAGATATTTTGTTAGAAAATCTGACCCTGTAACTTATTAGTGCACCTTTGAAGTCCATCTTTCCCATAGTTAGGCAGAACACATGTCACAGTTTCGGATAATGGTTCTCACTTTCCTGTGCATGAACTGCTTTTTTGTTTTTTAAAAACAGGAACTATGGCTTTTTAAAGGGCACATCAAAAGCAAGCTATATACAATTAAATGGTCTTGTAGAGAATGATGGTAAAGAAAGTTGGTAAAGAAAGCTGGAGATTTGGGGGCATCCAGCATGGGTGAAAATATTTGCTACCTAGGAAATCTTCAGCTAAATTATTGTTCCACATGTAATAGTGAGCTCTGCTTTTAAATTGCTTTTGATTTGCTCGGAAAGATAAATACCGGATACACAGAAAAAAAGAATAAAAAGAACTGAAATCTGTATTTTTCAATAAGACTCTGAACCCCAGCAATAATGTATGTGTGCAGATACTGCATGCTCGAAACCATGAGAGAAGCTAGAGAGGTAGCTTCCTATTCATATGACGTGATAATGGCTTGCAGTCTTATTTTTAATGTAAAAGAAGACATTTTCAAAGTGTTGTAGCAAGGGAGGAAAATGAGGAAATACAAATTGTAAATAAATCAACAAATCAGAAAGGAGCCCAGACAGGAGTATCTCAACAGGTCATCCAGCAGAGCAAACAGATTGCAGCATCAACTCATGTAGAGACCGATGGAGGGCCACCTGGATCAGGTGTGAGGAGTTCTGCACTGAATCACTGAACAATATAAAAACATGCTTTATTTTATGATTGAGAACTAGTTTTCCTACTGATGTGCAATAACTGCAAGCCATTCCTTTTAAATGTTGCAAAAGTCATCTGCTCCTTGTAAGATACGTTGCCCAGGCAGGCACATTCTGTAACCTGTGAGGGCAGGACAGGACAAAGCTTTACTGACTGTCAGAGGCAGGCAGGGTTGGCATGGCATTAGGGCAAGGATCAATTCCTCATTCCACTCTCCCCATGCTGATGGAATAGCACTCCATCAGCATTGAGAAAACCCTCCTTGAACCCCATTGTGGTGCAAGCCAAGTATCCAGGATCTCACCGGGTGACCAGAGTGAGAGATTCCAGTCAGGCAAAGGCCCCAATTCGAGCTTAGGGTATACCATACTAATCCTCCCTGGCCCCTCGTAGGGACTCACTGGTGGAGGAAGAGGAGTGTGGGGGGAGCACACTGCCCCCAGCAGCGCGATCCTGGCAGGGTGCCATTGTGGCTGCCCCCCTGCCTGCGCTGGGTGCCACGCCCCTGCAGGCAGTACGCCCTGCCCCCAGGACGTATGCTGGCACCATCCCTGCCTGCTCTCTGCCCCCCGGTGCCGGAGCATGAAGCTCCGCCACTGTAGGGACCCCCTTCACTATGCCGGTCTTGTCCTATGCCATTTCCACCCAAATAAACAACATTCAACGAAACACCTAACATAAGTACTGCTTACTGCAATGGGGAGAAAGTTGGTGAGAGGAAAACGACCAAGGTACCAGTTAAGTTTGGGAGGGAAAAAAATCTTTCCCAGCACTGTCAACTAGAGGCCCAAGTAGCTCAGTAAGGCTCTAACCTGAGGGTAACAAGCTCCTGGGGCAAAATGGCCCTAAACCCTCACAGGTGAAGCCTTTTAAAAGCATCCTCCTACGCTCCCTCTCATGACTTCCAGAGGGATGATCTGATCTTGTGAGAGCACAACAAGGAGAAACAACTTTGCCTTCCTCACCATTTTCCAGGCTACGCACCACCAGGCAAAAGTCGCCCCATGAACAGAACAAAGCTTAGGAAACAGACCGTATTCTAACTGCTCATAGCCAGCATATCAATTCAGACAAATGTTATGGCATTCTATATATCTATCATCTATCTATCTATCTATCTATCTATCTATCTATCTATCTATCTATCTATCTATCATCTATCTATCTATCATCTATCTATCTATCTATCTATCTATCTATCTATCTATCTATCATCTATCTATCTATCTATCATCTATCTATCATCTATCTATCATCTATCTATCTATCATCTATCTATCTATCTATCTATCTATCTATCATCTATCATCTATCTATCTATCTATCTATCTATCTATCTATCTATCTATCTATCATCTATCTAGCTAGCTATCTATCATCTATCTCTCTCTCTATATCTATATCTATCATCTATCTATCTATCTATCTATCTATCTATCTATCATCTATCTATCATCTATATCTATCTATCTATCTATCTATCTATCTATCTATCTATCTATCTATCATCTATCTATCATTCATCTATCATCTATCTATCTATCTATCTATCTATCTATCTATCTATCTATCTATCTATCATCTATCTATCTATCTATCTATCATCTATATCTATCTATATCTATCTATATCTATCTATCTATCTATCTATCTATCATCTATCTATCTATCATCTATCTATCTATCTATCATCTATCTATCTATCATCTATCTATCTATCGATCTATCTATCTATCATCAATCTATCATCTATCTATCTATCATCTATCTATCTATCTATCTATCTATCATCTATCTATCTATCTATCTATCTATCATCTATCATCTATCTAATCTATTATCTATCTGTCTATATCATCTATCTATCTATCTATCTATCTATCTATCTATCTATCATCTATCATCATCTATATCTATCTATATCTATCTATCTATCTATCATCTATCTATCTATCTATCTATCTATCTATCTATCTATCATCTATCTATCTATCGACCTATCTATCTATCTATCATCAATCTATCATCTATCTATCATCTATCTATCTATCTATCTATCTATCTATCTATCTATCTATCATCTATCTAGCTAGCTATCTATCATCTATCTCTCTCTCTATATCTATATCTATCATCTATCTATCTATCTATCTATCTATCATCTATCTATCATCTATATCTATCTATCTATCTATCTATCTATCTATCTATCTATCTAATCTATCTATCTATCTATCTATCTATCTATCTATCTATCTATCATCTATCTATCATTCATCTATCATCTATCTATCTATCTATCTATCTATCTATCTATCTATCTATCATCTATCTATCTATCTATCTATCATCTATATCTATCTATATCTATCTATCTATCTATCTATCTATCTATCATCTATCTATCTATCTATCTATCTATCTATCTATCATCTATCTATCTATCATCTATCTATCTATCGATCTATCTATCTATCATCAATCTATCATCTATCTATCTATCATCTATCTATCTATCTATCTATCTATCATCTATCTATCTATCTATCTATCTATCATCTATCATCTATCTAATCTATTATCTATCTGTCTATATCATCTATCATCTATCTATCTATCTATCTATCTATCTATCTATCTATCATCTATCTATCTATCATCTATCATCATCTATATCTATCTATATCTATCTATCTATCTATCATCTATCTATCTATCTATCTATCTATCTATCTATCTATCTATCATCTATCTATCTATCGACCTATCTATCTATCTATCTATCATCAATCTATCATCTATCTATCATCTATCTATCTATCTATCTATCTATCTATCTATCTATCTATCTATCATCTATCATCTATCTATCATCTATCTATCTATCATCTATCTAATCTATTATCTATCTGTCTATATCATCTATCTATCTATCTATCTATCTATCTATCTATCTATCATCATCTATCATCTGAATCTATCTATCTCTATCTCTAATCTCTCATCTATCTTTCTATGTATCCATCTAATTTTTATACCATCCTTTATCCACAGATCTCAAAGCATAACATAAAAATACAATATGAAAACACAAAATACATGGTAAAAACAAGAACTAAAAGCATATCAATAACCCCTCTCCCCCCACTCCCTACTACAAACATTTACAAAAGGTTAATCAGCCCAAGGCCTGGAATGTTTTTTGCATGGCGCCTAAAGGTATAGAATGAAGGCGCCAGGCAAACCTCCCTGGGGAGAGAATTTCACACTGCAGAAAAGGCCCATTCTTGTGTTACCATCCTCCAGACCTCTTGTGGAGGAGGCACATGAAGAAGGGCCTCAGAGGATGATCTCAGGGTCCGGATATGGAGAGAGATGGTCCTTGAGGTATCGTGGTCCTGAGCCGTTTAAGGTCCTCTAGTAGGTCAGCCACCCATAGTTGTATAATCTTCTTACTACAGGCATTGAGCTGGCACTTTGCACACCGGAACACCTTCTTTTCACATTCCACTTTAGTCCTTTGGATGCCACAAACAAGGTGTTGCAACCTCGAGTTCCAACACTTGAGCTTTGCAGCCCAAATTCAGATGTTTTAAGAAGTCCCACCCTTTGTCCCATCTGTCTTGAACTTTATGCAGACAAAATCCTAGCCTGTGGTATCCTCTTTAGATTCCTCGTTTAGTATGAAATTTGACATTATTATTTTTTAATAAAAAATGTAATTTATTGAGCATATGAAATGTTTTTCTGCTTTACTTTTCTGGCCACTGCACTAGTAGTTTGAAACACTTTGTGTGTGTTTTTAAACAAGCCTTTTAAGCCCATTTTGCTGAGAAACCACAACAGAATAAACACTAAGCAAACATAGGCAAGCAGCTTTTATTTATTTTGGAAAGAAAACATCCCATTCATTTGCAAAAAAATCATCAGCGATGCTGCAATATCCTGCCTTGTCGGCACATAAATTGTCTATTTAACTAATTTGGCCATAGAGCCAAAGCTGCATTTGTAATATGATCTATTGATTTGCAATGTGGTTAGCAACTGGGTGTCACTTTAAGAAGAAGAAGATAAAATAGGCTCTCAGCAAGATCCCCCAGTATAAAACAAGAGAGGCAAGGGGAAAGTATATTGTATGCTTCTGCAGGAACTTACTGTGGTGTGTGTGTGTGTGTGTGTGTGTGTGTGTGTGTGAGAGAGAGAGAGAGAGAGAGAGAGAGAGAGAGGTGTAAATGTTATAGTTGGTAGAATCATGCAGGGGAGAAGCAAGCAACAATGGTTGCTACACCTCACATTTTCCCCTGGCTGCCCTCTAAGATTCACTCAGAGATATCCACAAGCCTTCTGTAAACCCTGAAGCTTACATGTGCTTGTTGTACCCTTGACTTTTGCCCTCCACTTGTTCCTCTTGGATTAAGCTTGCCCAGGGATTTCCACTTGTGCCAGTATAGCTTACGCCAGCCAAAATATTAAAAAAAATAAAATCATTTTTTTAAAAAACCCTGCCACTGAGCTACAACCAAAGACACCAAGAAAAGAATGTTAATAATACTGCCCAAAGTGGCTTATCTTAATGTATAATCATGTAGCAAATCATGTATTCATTTGTATTATTAAATAAAGACTAACATAGTTGTACACTCAGCAGAGCAGAAGGAATGCACAAAGGATCATGGGTTCCCAGCATTCTCTGTTCCCTTTTGGAAAGCCGCTGACTCATTCCCTAAACAATCAGTGTTGTGTGCCATTACAAATGGGATGGTTAATAGGCCTGCATCCATTATCATTAGTGCATCTCAGCACGCAGGTATATGATGGGTCCTGCCAGCACGTTTGCTCCAGCTCACTGAGCCAGGGGCCATGCTCCATTGCAAATGAGGATGAGGAACACCTGCTCCAGGGTTTTTCGGCAGACCAGAGTCATCCTTCACATCTCATGCAACACTTGTTCTGTCAGAATGCAATGCTGGCACACAGGCCAGAACAGTGACTTGCCAGGCGTCCGACGAAAGATTAGACTCTTCCCTGTGGTCTTCTGCTCAACTTGAGCTTTGATTTTTCTTTCTTTTCTCTCTCGCTCTCCAAAGAAGCCTTTTAAAAAATTTATCAATATCATATTAAGCATTCAACCATTATGTTAAGGGTTTTAAAATAAAGATTTTTTTAAAAAAATAATAATAAAACAACTCAATCTTTTTCTGTTCTTTTCCCTCCTTTTTTGGCAATTAGAAAAATAGCATTAAGCATTTATCATAGTAGGTCATTTTATTCACACTGGATGTTCCAGACTCTCTCTCTCTCTTTCTTTCTTTCTTTTTCTTTCTTATAAAGCAGCTCACCTTGTTATGCTGCCTTAAAAAAAACAACAGCTTTTATCTTGCCCTGGGAAGAAAGCACAACAACAACAACATACTGTCTCTTAAACTCACACAGCATTCAGCATCAGCCTTTTCTTTTCTGGACTTTACCTGATGCACAGGAAAAAGGTTCATTTCACTTCAGTTTCAGGAAAGCATGCAGGCCGTGGATTTATTGATAGAGCACAGCCTTATCTTTAACAATGTGTACCCAAAGCAGGATGCAGCAATGTGTATACATATGAGAGTCAGCCTCACTGAACACAATCGGGTTTCCTTCTGAGTAAGCATGAACTGCAAGACTTATGGCACTTCTTCCACGCCAGATGACTCACTTTCACTGCCCTCTGACTTTTATCATCCCTCTAGCAGCCTTTTTCAACCTTGGATCCCCAAAAGTTGTTGGACTACAACTCCCACCATCCCTAGCTGGCAGGATCAGTTGTCAGGGATGATGGCAGTTGTAGTCCAGCAACTTTTGGGGACCCAAGGTTAGGCTATCCTAAGCAGCTAGGGGCTCAAGCAGACTAAATTATTCCTCTCACAATTTTTAAAGGACCAACACCTGCAACATGTCTTAGTTCCTGGAAGTCTGCAGGTCCTTGTTGGAACTGGCCCCCCTTTAAATAGCCTGGAACACCTAAGCACCTCTCTTTGGGGGCACATGGGGGGGCACTGGATGTTCCCCCTGAAGCAATGTGACCCTTAGGCTCCCTCTCATCTAGGGAGTCCCCTAAGTTAGGAAAACCACAACCCTTATTTTTGGGTGGCCCCATTTTTTCCCCTTCCAAGCTGCTTAGCATTCGGCCAACAAAGTTCATTATTAGAAGGAACAAGAGAAGTAATACCTGTCAACTGCCCACACATGATTTCAGGCTGCACCTTTCTTGGGCATGGTGCCAAAAACATGTGGTGGGGGTGTCATGATCTCACCCAGGTCATGTGACCTGTGCAGGAATGTGGCCCCAGAAGATGGCCCCAGTTTGGGGCCACTTCATGTTGGAAGGTGTGACATCATAATGTTATTAAAGGAAGTATAACCTCAAAATGTTATTAAATGTTGCCCCTACCCAACACCCCCCCCCCAAAATTTCACCCCACATTTCTCCTCTGCAGCCACACTGGTTGCATTACCCTAAAACCACCTCTGACAGGCATCCCCACTCACTTCAATGGAGGGGACAATTTGGTGCCCATGGAGCACTGAATTATGTGCATGGTTTCTTGTGCCAAGACAGATTGAATAATTACTCACTCTGAACAATCAAACTTCTTTGGGATTCACAGTAGAAGATGAGGGTTTTCTACATCTTAACAATATCTCCTGCTTCTTGTCCATGGACATTTTTGGTGCAAGATTCCATCAGTTGTAACTTGTACATATCCCACTGATTCATTATTTTGCCTAATAAATAGGCAACCCACAGAAGAGCATATGGGGAGGAGAAAGGTGATTATTCCATTGGGCAAGAAGAAATGCTTGTGCTGATGGAATGATCATATTAGCATGACATTGAGCTCCACCCTTGCTATTTACTTTTTTTGACCATAAAAACAGGCCTTTTTGCAACCATATACAATTTTGTGACTGAGGTGTATTTATTTTCCAAAATTATTGTATTAGGCTTTCTCAAATTCCTCATCATCAGAACACTATCACGTTCTGACTGAAGATAAGCTTTACAAAGAAAAGACCCTGTATGTGAAATTCATGTTTTCATGTTGAATCCTGTCACAAAAAGCACTCTATGATATAAAATGCTTTTCAGTTCACCCGCCATTGTCAATGAGTAACTCCCACCGTCAATGAGTAACTCCCACCATCACTGACCATGGGTCATTTGGGCAGGCAATGGCAGACATGGAGGAAGCTACTAATTTGTTATCCTTGAATGTGGCAGGGATTGAAAACAAGGGGCAGAGCCAGCACACTTAGGCACATTTTTGCCACCTTGCATATTTACTAAAGCTCTATCATGAACACTTGTATATGGTTAATGAATCAAGGTACATGATATACTACATATAGGAAGGCATGTAAGCTCATCTTTATACTGGTGGTCTCATCAGCATCTAACTTTGGGTCTCCAGAGATGCTTTCATACTTCCTTGGGGGGTTTCATTTTTTTGAAAAACTTTATTTTAAGAGATGAAGAATGTTTTTGAACTTTACAAGCACTGTCATGTCTTTAAGCCATAAACATTTATGTCTGTGTCAGAAAATACTTAAGGAAAAACAGCCAAACCATGTTTTTAAACAATTGGGGTGGGGTGAGGTGGGAGAGAATTACATGCCAGATTGTTGCAGCCTGAGCAAATTTTTACAGATGAGTTATAAACCCCAACTAATGGACCTTTGATGGAAGTGCTGATTCTACCTAAACTGGAGCAGTGCAAATGGATTGCTACAATAACTTGAGATTCCCAAACGTTACCCTCAAGCATTTCCTTGTAAAATGACCCATTCTCCCTAGCACCACCTCTCGTTCCTCCTTTTTGTGCAGAGGAATAATAAAACATGTCATAATCTCATACGGGTGGAGATTTTTTTTATATTTTTAAAAATGAGGAACTTGAAAAATATGCTTGCTTTTCTTTCTCCTAAATGCTTTCACAGAATGGGTTTGGCAGAACATCTTGGCAGAATGGCAGATTGCTGGAGACCGCTCTCTCTGGGAAACAAAACCGCAAAAACACAAAAGACTATCAGTGCAAAACTCGAGCCTGCTTTCATCTGTTTCTAAGACAGAAGAAGTGGCTTGTTTTCTTTGATTAAGAGCCATATCTCTTTGACTCCCCTTGCCCAAATGCAAGCTAGAGAAAGAAGTTGGTTTTTGTACAGTAAAGAAAAGCCATATTTGTTTTCATTGAAGGAAACCCTGTATTCACTAAACTGCATTTCCCAAAAGAATCTGTTACATCACTGGGCTGGGGTGCAATAATGAAAAATACCCATTAGCATTGGTTTTGAGTCCGAATGCCTTGCCCTAGCAAGGAGCAGCTCCTACAGTTGTAGGCACGAGTATTCTTTGCACAAGAGGGTCACTTCAGTGTTAAAAGGCTAATTTTAATCAACAACTCAGAGCCAATGGAAACCCACACAACTGAGCAGAAAACTATATTCCCGATCAGAAACATGTTTCTGATTCCGGACTAAATAATGGGCTACAGGGAGGCACATCTGTAAATTATACAGGAAGCTTTCTTCAACAATTGATTCACCCTGACAGTTTTACTGGAGTATATGAAAATTAGTATTAAAGATGTGATATGTAGGCTTCTTTCCAGGAATTCCAATCTGGTTTCAATAAAATGGAAACACTGATTGGAAGTGAAGTTGCCTTCCGGTTTTGCCTTTGGCTATTATGTGTTCATTCGTGAAATGACTGAATTCCACAACTACTTTTAATATTCACCTTTTGAGTTCATCTCCCACACTGGACACATTGGAATGATTAAAATAGCAATGCCTCCTGATGCCGGATTCTCCTTAATTTGAAACAGCCTAGGTGCTGAGGAGTGAAGAAAAAAAAAAGGGGGGGGGGGTAGGAAGAAAAAGTACACTTCTGTTAAGTCCATCCTTTGCATCAAATTTCTTCAATGCATGTCTAGAAATGAATATTAATAAAACAGTATGGTAAAAGAACTTCCTGAGTAGATGACAGGGACAAATAAAGATTAAAGTTTGGTGGATTATCAGCCCCTGCACTTTATTTGGATGTACTTGCCACAACGATGCAGTAATTTAATAATTTACACTGCAACAATTTAACTGCCGTGCCTATCAGCGCACACTGCCATCCCAATGTATTGTTGGCACAAGATAATTGGCCGTAAAATGAGTAAAAGTTGAGTCTTCAATGGAAATGCCATTCGTGAGCTTCTGCTGCAGCATAAAAAGTAGTGTCACAGCACCAGAGCTCGATGCGTGATCCCATGCTCCTCCCTTCACAGCATAAAGGCATCCTGGACCGGTGATTACGTAGAATGTTTGCAAATGCTTTTGGTGCCTTAAAGACAAAAGGAATTTAATGGTGAGATACGTGTCGATGGATTAGAGTCTGCTTCATCAGATTGGATTGTGGCAGTAGGCCACAGTCCATCACTTCATGATGCTAAATGTGAGACAGAAAGCAACATTAGAGAGTAGCTAATGAAGACTGCAAAGAGATTTTTTTTTTTGTACGTTATAGATAAAAGAGAAAACCGCCATCTGTGCATGTAATGAAACATTAATAATAAAATAGCAAAAGAGAATTTTTTTTCATGTTGAGTACACATTGATTTTAGCTTTTCATACAGCTCACATATAAAGATGGGTTAAGTGGTCTAGGACAGTGTTTCCCAACCGGTGTTCCGCGGCACACTAGTGTGCCGCGAGACGTTGCCTGGTGTGCCGCGAGATGTTGCCTGGAGGGAGGCGGGCGAGTCGGGCGGCGAGAGGCGGGGCGGCGACGGCGAGGAGAGGCCGCCCAGCGCGGGGCTCTCGCCGTCTGCCTGCCTGGCTGCCTGCGTGGTGCTGACGTCACGGGGCTGTAACGTGCCCCACATAGGCACACGCGGGGCGGCGAGCGAGCTCCCTCCCACATCCCATCGCCGCTCGCTTCGGCCGGCCTACTGGGCTGTCGCAGGCGGAAGGCCTGCGCATGCGCGAGGTTTTCGCGCCTTCGGGATTCCCTTCACGCCTTCCTCCTCCCGGGTCCTTGAGAGCGCGGGAAGCGGCAGCGCGAGACCGGCGTTGAGCCTGGTAGGTATTGCACTTGCCAAGGCAGTCATTTGGGAAATGAAAACTTGCAAAGCAAGCAACCAGTTCAATCTAAAGTACATGTATGCTTAATATCCTGTATCTGAAACCTGTTCTGCCCCCTCCCCCACACTTGGTGCCATTTTCATCTACACATGCAGCAGAGTAAGTTGACCCAGAATAGTACCAATTCAGATGGCAGATGGGAGAATGACAGTGCTGAATGCTTTCCCATGTAGAACAGTCCCTGCAAATAAAAACCTAGCATATTTGGAAGAGGGATGCTAGCCTAACCATTACCTTCTATGCTGTTACTATTTTTTTTTTTTTTTACATAAGTAAAAAGTGACCTTTCCCCATCTGGCATGGTGGTGTGCCTCGAGATATTTTTCATGAAACAAGTGTGCCTTTGCCCAAAAAAGGTTGGGAAACACTGGTCTAGGATTCTCGCTTGCAACTTTTTACATAAATGTATTTGGTATGTGTCATTTTGGGTTGTATCCAAATAAGCCATCCTTAGAGTGGGCCCATTGAAATAAATTGACTTAGCTACCTTAAGTCCATTAAGTCCAATGGATCTACTCTGAATATGGCTTAGCTGGATGCAGTCCTTCTTTCCACACTACCATGATGTAGAAGAATCAATTGATACACTACTTTTGATGGTTTTACATCTTAGTTTGTATTTAAACTGTTTTTATCCATATTTACTGTAGGCCAGCCAGAGAACTTTATGTGATGGGGCTGCATGCAAAGGTGGAAAGTAACAAACCATTTTGCCTACAACTAGATTTGTACAAATCTGTCTATTTCATTTTCTGTTGATTTTTTTTATTTTTCCAATCTTATTTTATTTTTCCAATCTTAAATTCAGAACTTCCTGGAGAAGGAGATGATGGAGTGAGGGATGGGGGCAGGGCAGGAAGAGTTGTGATTGGGAGGCACACTGAACGGAAAGCCTACCTGGTGGTCTTCAAAGTCCACCAACTGTCAATTAGCTTATACTGGTTCAAGGTTGTGTGTGCTATCATCCTTCGCAGGAAATTCTGTTAGAATTGGGTGTCCTGCATTATAGCCACTATCCCAACAAGGAAAGTGAAGCAATGCTTTTCTTAGTTGCTACCAAAACCTGCAGAGCTGTAAGGGAGGTTTTGAGGTGCACAGAACTCTCTTTCAGTCTAGATGTTAAACAATCAGAAAACAACAATCAGAGAAAGAGTGGATATTACTTTGGTAGAGGGCACAATGGAAGCTACAGCAGTTTATTAGCACTTGAATGAAGCAGCGACATCCCTTTTGTTAAATTAATCTCTGTTTCTAAAGTCCAGGAACTCTCCCTGGCACATTCGCTCTTGATTCACTTACCATATGTTGTATCGGAATGTTCGTCTTTGGAACAAGGATATCTGGTGATGTGCTTTCAAGGTCATTTGTCAAGCAGTGCCTAGATTCACATAAAGTGAGAGGACCTCATCAAAATGCTGTGCAACATAAAAATTTGTCTGAGCACCAGGAAAGGCTGTGCAAGTAGTGTAGTGTAATTTTGAATTATTGAACCTAGGAACCAAAGCTGAGCAGTTCCAAACTCTGATAGCCCTCAAGGACTCTGTCATTTCAGGGTCCTTGACATTTGTGTGTGTGTGTGTGTGTAGTGGTTATGAAAAACATATCACAATAAACCTGTAGGACAAGAACAGAAGTGACATATTAAAAGCCCAATCCTGTGGTGCTGGTGTGAATGACAGAGAGAACTGCTTGCACCCATACAGCTACAGCAGCATTCAGTGTGTTCACTATCATCATCCATCATCTATAAGAGGAATTCTGTTGTGCAAAGGGCTTTATAATTCTTCTTTCACTAAGCAACTCCCAGCGTGAGACAAGTGGAAACGTCGTGTATGTCAGTTGTGCTTCTTAGGTGTGTAATTCAATTATGAATTTATTCTTTTTGAGGAATGTAGCTAGCTGTTAAGCAAGGGTGTGGAATCTTTGTCAGCTTGAGGGGGACCTCATTCCTTCTGAGCAACCTTCTGCAGGCCACGTGTCTATGATGGGGGGGGGGAGAGAAGCAGATGTGGACAGAGCAGCAATAAATGTGAATTTTACCTTTGTACAGTAGACTAGTTTCTTCATGTTCACACCCTTCGCTATCCAAGAAGCATCATCAGAGTTCAAGGACACATTCCAGTCAGGGCAACATCCTCAAGGAAGGCAGAAAGCAGAGTTGGTGAGGGGGGACAACTCAGGAGTTTGTGTGGCCTGAGGAGAGCCAGATAGAGAGGCCTGGAGGGCTGAATTTGGCCCGTAGGCCTTAGATGCTCCACCCCTTCTGTAAGGTGACCAGAAACCTTGGGATGTTATGCCTGCTAAATGACCACTCCTTCCCATGCCACTTAAGGGTTATTGGGGTTATGGGTTTATTTTGTTCTTGTTTTTATTATGCATTATGCATTTTGTGTTTTTATTTTGTATTTCTATGCTGTGAACTGCCCTGAGATCTTTGGTTGAGGGGCAGCCTACAGATCAAGCAAACAAACAAAGACACGCAAATAAGGATCACCTAAAAATTGCAGAGGAGAGCATAGATAAAGGCAATGCCATGTCCATTAGGATAACTGCTGTTAAGGCAGGTCAGCAGGGTTAATGCAGCAAGAGCCTTATCAGCAGAGATGGGCAGTTCCTGCAAAACCTTGCTCAGGAATTCATTTGAATTACGAACAGCTGTTCACTTTGTCTTTTAAACCTCTTCCTATTCACTATTCATGAACATCTGCATGAATGACTTTTTGCATGCACACACACCAGTTTGCGTATGAACATAGGCAATCATGCACAAGGAACAGACCACTACCTATGTGCTATTCAGTAGCCCACAATTGAGCATCTCTCAGTCATCCGGAACAATATCAGAAGACATGTGCTCTTCTGAAGGGAAATGTGATGGAAACTATCTTTCTTACATTAATAAGTGGGTATCTTTAATGGATTTGAATTTGTTTGTATATATGCAATTGTTTCAACTGCATTTATGCAATGTGTGTATATATTTATGTAAAATCTTTATATTTGTATACTGAACATTCTAGTCGCTTTATCTTGCTCAGGGCAATCCAAAGCGACTTACAACCATTAATGAAATATAGTGATTCATTGATGAAATAAAAATAAATAAATAAATAGGTAAATAATATAGCATGGTTTTCAAAGAGAAACCAACTACATTTTGCCATCTGTGACTACAGGGCATAAAGAGTGATTATTTATCACGGTGTAACTTACCAAGAGGGACGCAGGTGGCGCTGTGGGTAAAAGCCTCAGTGCCTAGGACTTGCCGATCGCATGGTCGGCGGTTCGAATCCCCGCAGTGGGGTGCGCTCCCGTTGCTCGGTCCCAGCGCCTGCCAACCTAGCAGTTCGAAAGCACCCTTGGGTGCAAGTAGATAAATAGGGACCGCTTACTAGCAGGAAGGTAAACGGTGTTTCCGTGTGCGGCTCTGGCTCACCAGAGCAGCTTTGTCACGCTGGCCACGTGACCCGGAAGTGTCTGCGGACAGCGCTGGCTCCCGGCCTCTAGAGTGAGATGAGCGCACAACCCTAGAGTTTGTCAAGACTGGCCCATACGGGCAGGGGTACCTTTACCTTTAACTTACCAAGATACTCATAAAACCAAACTAGATAAAAGGAAAGTTCTAGAAAGGATTAAAAACAGAGAAACTCTCAGACATATTAAAATCCAGTGCTTAGTCATAGTTTTCAGTATTGGCAGCTGTGGAGATACTCAGAGTGACTTTAAATACTAGGAATTTACTTCAAATATACTTATTCTTTTCTTTTCTTTTTTTAAAAAAGAATAACCTCAACATAAGTCTTAAACTCTGAAGATGAATTTCTGGACTGGACTTATGCGCTTTATTCGACTGCCGATTTTAATCACATGCATGAATATTTCATTCTGTCCTCCTGCCCCAAATTTAAATCATGCATGTTTTGCAGGGAATAGCACTTTGTTTTCCACTTGGCCATTTTGGTTTACAACTTTTTCAACTTGTTTGCCATAAAACAAAATTGGTTTGTAGATTAACATGCCAGATGCTGAACAATAAATGCTGCGTTATCATATGCCTATCGCTAATTAGATAATGAGTGGCTATGCAAACTAAATTCAAATCATGCTTAACACAGATTTATGATAAAAATGGAAGAGAATGTATTTTCAATCTTCTCAAAGGCTTTGCATCCACTGGTTTTCAGGGAAAACTTAGCCTTATGATGACAGACAAGAGGGTAGCTGTAAGACCTATCCCCTTTCGACTCCCATGTTAAGAGACACACGGACCACTGAAGGTAGCTACAGTATAGGGCTCTAGTCAGAAGCTCGCTTCCAGGGCTGGCCCAAAACATGTTGCTGCTGTGGTGAAGAGCAAGATACAGCCTCTCCACATTCCACATACAGGCCAACTGGGCTAGCAGTTGGATCTTGTTTCAGCACTGGTGGTGGGGGACAGTGTCCACCATTTTACCTGAAGGCAGCAGGCTAGTTTCGGAAGACCAGGACATCCCCAGAGGAGAATGCTGGTGTGTGGAGGAACAGCCAGGGGGCTGCTGCCACTTTCCTCCAGCATCCGCTGCCTGAGGTGGCATTCTCACTTTGCCTGACAGTAGGGCTGGCCCCTGCCGGCCCCAGCACATGGGCCCAAGCTCTCTCTGTGAGTCAGCCTCCCAGCCCTGTCCCTCAGCTTTCCTTTAGAGCAGCAGCTTATACAAACGGGTCATCTGTTAGTGCTTTGTCTACTAGCGGAAGCCAAGCAAATGCTCATGAATAATAGACATAAGGGCTGCGGTTCTGGTAATAACCTGAGGGACCCTTTGAAAATCCTGGAACCTGTAGTTTCCACCTCACCCCCACCTACCGCAGCCCGAGTCCCATGTTTTTAACACCACAGTGTTCTCCTTAATAAGCTTCTCTGTGTGTCGTTTCCAGCGTAGTGCATCTTCTCTGGAATCTTCAGTTCACCCACAGTAAACACTGCTAACTACTAACTCATAAAACATATCAGCTGGCTTTATTACTTTTAACCATCTTTCCAATTGTGCTATAAAATAAAGGCAGATGCCATTTTAACATCTTATTATTATCAAGGGCCGACTCCTCCAGCAGCACCTGCTTAGCGGCAATCTGCTTGTTTATAGTCCCTTTTCTTTTTTATAGGTGACAGTTTTAAGGTGGCTGTTCCGTATCTTACAAAGAGTTCTTTTTAATGCAGCCGAAGTGCCGTTCACAGTAGGTGTGCTGCTTTCTTCCATCCAGTGATATTGAGAAGGGGTCGCAGGTTCACCTGTGATTTTTGCTTGACAGCTTCGCCACACACATCAGGCTCTGCCAAATGCTCTGCCATTAATTTATGATTTAAAGTAATTAACTTTTGCTGATTAAAGTAATTATTTCAAGTGCATTGCACTCAGGCCCAAATGATGCACACAGCCCCCTCTCCAGTTTGAGCTAACAGCATGCCAAGTGCTTAAAAGCTGCACCAGGGAGCTCGCAGTGGCTTCTGCCAGTCTAACAGATCTGCCATGTTTATGGCTGACTTGTACTAACTGCTCATTTTAATGCGGAATCCTGGCAGAACACTGACACAGTGTGAAACCTTCATCCGGCAAACAAGACAAGCTTCAAATTGGTGACATCGATGACAGTGAAAACTGTTTAAAAACGAATCTTGCCTCCAGCCTTTCAGAGGTATTATGTGTTTGTTTTTTTGGTGTTGTTTTTTTTAAAGCACTATTCCTTATCCAGATTGGCTGTTAAACAATTTACAGCTTTATCCAGCATTTGCCTTTTTAGTGTGAGACAGGTGCAAAATTCAGGCTCCTTCACGGTAAGGCAGCATCTCTCTCTCTTCCCCCACCCCCATTTCAAAAATGAAGGAGGAAAGTCAATATTTGAATGCAATGCATTTTACATGAAAGAACAGCTCTACCCCTAAATTCACCTCTTAACTCTTCAAGATCCAACGTTTATCCTGTTGGCCCTCTGCGTGCAATCTGAGTTTCATACCAAGTGACAGCGGTGCTCACAAAATGGCGTGGCTTCCAGAAAACAAAACTCTGCCAAAGTGGAATGCTGTTACAAGAGTGCATTTCTATTTAATAGGCTCCAAAGTCTAATTTTAGTTTTGTTTCTCTGTGGGAAGAAGATAATTCCAGGAATGGCTGTATTTGGCTTGTGAACACACCGGTATCAATGAATACCTGGCAAGTCTATACTTAAACAAATATCCCTGAAAATAAGAGAGCAGACTGTTAGAACAGCTTCTGTGCTTTAATTAAACACACAATCAGTTAGGAATCTTTACTAATTTTATCACATTTGGGCATTTTCCTTATCATAATACACAGCTGTTTCAAAAATCTGGGATGCTTTGTTTTCATAGTAATTTGAATTATAGCAGTAACAGAATCACCTAGACAGATTCCTTTTCTACCTTCAGCATACAGTAAACTGATTTCACATGGAGAGAAACACACACACATGTGCACATACTCACTGAATAAGTAAATTCATAATCTGGCAAGGAAAGAATTACAAACCAAAACCTTTCTCTAGTACAAACCCTTTTTTTCTGAATGCAAAAAAGCTTTGGAATGTCAAAGGCAGAGTGCTTGGCTTTCATTCATAAAGGGCCGAGTGCGAGTAGTCATTTTGCAGAGTTTGTGATGCTGAATTCTGGCTTAAGTGTCTCTTTTCTGCTGAGGTAATTCACTCAGCTGAATATGCCATTCACTTATAGGCAAACACTGAACAAAGTGCCAAATGATAGCAGTTTATATGTTGAGAACAAATCCAGGAAGTGATTGGAGGCACCGAGCACTCATTTCAGTTCTTTCCTTTGGAAAGGATTCTGTAGAAATCGCATTTCCTAAGCATTACCAATAAAACAATTAAACTATTCTCCCAGAACTACAATGCCGGGAATGATAACATTTTTGCAAATATCTGGGTCATAAAGAAGAGTAGCTGAAAAGTAAATACAACAGGAGAAATGGAATCAGTGTTAATTATTATTTTCTTATTTCTCACTGTGGAGGAAACAGAAGATCTCTTAAGGCTGCGATCCTTAGCGCAAATGGATCTTACTTCCAATTGCAATAGGATTACTCAGAATGGAAATCAATGGGTTGCTCAGTTGTGCATAGGAAGGGGCCCCACTTGATGTGTTATTACTAGAAATATTTCTCTTGGGTTGGAATAATAATAATAATAATAATAATAATAATAATAATAATAATTTATTATTTATACCCCACCCATCTGGCTGGGTTTCCCCAGCCGCTCTGGGCGGCTTCCAAAAAAATATTAAAATACAATAGTGCGTCAAACATTAAAAGCTTCCCTAAACAGGGCTGCCTTCAGATCTAGACATTAGATAGGCAGAGTTCAGATAATGGGATGCTCCATTGGGTAGAAGGAATAAAGGTGATTTTCACTAATTCCTCTTATCCTCATTGGTGCCAATTTGGGAACTATCCAATGCCTAAGCCAAAACCCACTTGCATCTGTAATCAATAAAGCTGTGGCCTAATCTGAACCCAAGAGCGTTCTACTGCAGTCCTTTCAGCTTCTTCAGACGTGGCACCATGGGTGGCGGGCTCACTGTGCCTGGCTTTGTAAAACTACTGCAATCATTCCTATGTCTGAATGCAGGCTTAGTTCTCTTTGAGATATATATATATATGGGGAGGGCAGAGGAGAAAGAGTATTGTTGTATATTACCAATAACAAGTAGAGGGGACTAAAGTAAAAGGCCATGGAGTCACAGAAGCATGACACTTCCTATTATTTCACCTATTTTTGAAGTACTGCTAGATCAACTTGTGTTTTCTTAATACTGTCTGATTATACTCAATAAGACTAAGCATCCTTCTCATCAGCCATCTGTGGTTTCATCAGCCATACTGGAAACTGGCTGCTAATTGCCAATTGTTAACCAGACAATAGCAGATGCTAACTTTAATATCCAACAGTGCTCTTCAGAGCATCTTTTGTATGCATGTGCGTCCACACTGTAATATACTTTCTTCCTTACTAGAAATATGCCATCTTGTTAAAGGCTGATTAGCCAAGTGCGCTGTGTGTAATGAAGCAATGAGCTCGTAAAAAATGACAGTTGACATTCCATTACTGGACCACAGCGAATGTAACATAACTAATGATCAATAACAGAAGGAAGTATCCTTTCATTGTTTTTAAGCATTCTGCTATTTATTTAATGGATAGGCTTACAACATTTCAGGGTGGTACGTTGTTGTCGCTTTGGCCTGGCGGTGTGAGGATAATTTCAACAAATCATTGCCAATGCACATGCCTCCCAGCAAATACTCAATTAGCCTTGGAGCATTACAGTGCAGTGCACTGAAGCAGGCTTTTCCTCCAAATATTTACTAAAGGATTTCAGTCTCCATATTTATTTAATCTCAAGCAGGAAAACAACCGAGGTACACTCTATTGCCATATTGTTTTGGTACTAAAACATATTTTCAAGTAACAAAAAAAGCCCTAGCGGTATCTAGGAGCCTTCTGGGTGGGCTCGGGGTTTTTTTCTATAGAAATTTGCTTGCCTAAAATAATGAATAATGAACCCATTACCTCTCTGACTGTGGCCTGCAGTCTACAAAGAGATATTAGGAGCAATTTGTACTCAACATGCAGGTCTGTTCCATCTAAAATATTATCAATGAGCTTGTCAACCCAAGCCCTAACCTTCTTTGTTATTTTCATCTGCTCTCCTCTCAGATGTCTCTGCTCATGCCCGTAACCTCTGAAGACTAGCAACAGGATGTCATACACCTGTTTTGCTTAAGGCTGGGACTTGGAGTCCTGTGCGATATTGTGTAGGCATTGGCTCGCTTGCTGCTTTGCTCAACGTATATGTCAGAATGTCAGATGATCGTTGTTGTATCTGCAGCTGTTGCATAAGAACAGTGCCAGGGGCACAACTTTCCTGCGGTGAGCTTTAATTTGCTCTGCCCTCCCTGAAGAGCTCCCTCACTTCACCTTGCTGCTGCTGCTGCAGCTGTGTGAGAACTGAGTCCCATGTGCAGCTGAGGCCAACTGGATGGGGAAGGGGAGGAAGAATATTAGCGATGGGCACAGCGAGGCTTTAGACAGCAATATGCACAGCTACACTGAACAGTGGGGAAATGAGCAAGCTTAGGATATAGGCATCTTTTTTGAGGTGATTGTTTTTTTGTCTACAGTCCATAATTAGGACTGTAAACGAGAAAGGATTCATACTTTCAAGTAGGTCAATTTCTGATATATTCGGAAACTATGCCAAAAGAGCTCCTTGAAGCCCAGACAAGCTCTAACCTGTCAGGGTATTCATGGGAGATCTAACTGAGTTTTATGACTGCTTCCAGAATTAGGTTGACAATCAAAACAGATGTAGAGTGTGATTGCAACTGGACTGCCAAAGGCAAAACAACACAACAACAACATTCTCCTGTCAGCTTTCAAAACGGAGTGCACTTATAATACATGGCGATGGTGGACAAAGGCACATAAGCATCCATCTTAAGATTTATCGGTGTGGAATGGGCTCCTCTATTGAAATGAACGGGGACGCCCACAGTTTCAAGGCAGCAATGCATGCTTCTGAGCATGCACAGATTGCCGGGTCAGATCAGAACTTAGAGCAAATGCTTCTAAAAGACACGAAAGGAGGATTGTAAGGAAGTTTTAGAAGGGCAGTCCGAATGTGTAAATATTGCAAGCTGTTTCTCAGTGGAGTTTTTGTCCTCCAGAAGGAATAGTTGCTTTTCAAAGTGACATAGAGAGATTGCGGAGATCATTGGTAATTTAAAAGAAGAAACACAGAGACTGATTTTAAAAAGAAACATCATTACATATTACTACATTTTCCTTTGTCTGCATCTATTATTTAACAAAAGACAGAAGCACTTTGTTTTTCCATTTGAAACTTTAACTAAATAGAGAGTAAATAGAAAACTTTTTTTTTCTTTTCTTTTTTACAAAGTTGGCATTTACCTATCCTAAGGAAATAATGCTTGGCTGGTGTTGTGCCCCCAAATTTTCAACTACATCTTGGTGGAGAACTGCAGAATATGGTCAGTTCGAGTAGCAGATGAAGGCGGAATTATCTACATTTGCAATTTCTGTGTGCAGGTGTCAAATAGGATTTTTTTTTATTCCTTTAAGCCATTTGATTGCCATATTCTGTTATGCATCTTGCATCTGCAATACAACTAGAGCACTAATTATAGACATCAAAGCATTTTATGAAACTCTTCAAATAGGAAGGTAAAGAATGAGGTCCTTCAGCTGGTTAGATTATTCTTCTTTGTATTTTCCACTGCTTTTTATAGCCATAAACGCACTAGAAATTTACAATATCTGTAGAAGAATTAGTGTAATTTGAGGCATTTCTGCTCAGAAGTGATCCCCCTGAAGTTCAATGGCATTTACTCCCAGATTGCAGCCTTTAAACTCCAAGTTTAAATAACTACCACTGTTCTAGATATTTTTTTCCTCTTTGAGAGAAACAATGTAGGTTAGCATCTAGTCCTGAGACTCTTGCTCTCTTAGACTTCTTGCTCAGTGCAGGACCTCGAGTAGGGATATAGCTAGCCAGGGGATTCAGGTTTCTGGAATTAAGACTATAAGAGAAAACAACAAACTATGGCCTCATCACCAGAAGGGCCATTGTGGATTCATCTCATCTTGCCTTAGGAATGGCCAGATTGCTCCCTAGGAGCAAATAAAGTGCCTCTAATGGTGTTTCATTTTCAGCTAGGTTTCGTTTTATTATTATTTTTAAAAACAACTTGTTGTGTGACACAGTTTAATGGAAGAAAGCAAGGGAGAGCTGAGAGTTTGTGTCCTCTGCATATTCTCTTCTGAAACATTGCATGTAGGTTTCTATAAGATGTACACCATAATCTAGTTTGTTCTCGTGGACAACAGGGCTCATGCAGCGAATACTATTGCTGTAAATCCCTGATGGATACAGGGCAAATGAGTGCGTCAGTGAATGCTTCATAAGTGCAATTCACATAAGTGCATTTTTGGATCATTTTCCATTTCCCCTCTCTTTCCCCTTTCCTTTTTTTTCTTCTGGATTAGCAAATGTGCCAGAATGATTCTTATTTCTGTCCAGCTCCTTCCCATGGAACCTGTACACAGTAGGGAAGGTTGCACATCAAGGAGATGGGAATTAACGGATACAAAAATCTTGACATTTACACAATTTAGACATGTTACTTTTATTTAAAGGGACTTTTTCCTATAGAAAGGGTGCAGACCCCTTAGTGAATAGACCTGCTAATGCCTCTTGCTTTTTGTGTTTATATGTGCCAGTTCTAATAATTGTCACTGTTGACCTAAGTAAGAAACATCCCAACATGTTTGTGGCAGACACCATGGGGCTTTAGGGCACGCTGTTACTCTTGGATGGGGGAAAGGCAGAAGGCATAAACCCTGTAGAATTCTGTTATTTACCGAACATCTTGGTTCCTCACTTGTAAATAATTAGGACTGAAGAAAGGACCTACAAATGAATGAATAAGAGACAAAAAGCAATGACATTCAAAAAGCAACACTCCCACATGGATCTGCTCTTGACCCTTCCAGAGTGGGGGGAGATTAAGTCAAAATGAAAGAACATGCTTGGACACACTCAAATTGCCTCTGCCATTTTCCAGCTTCATTAGAGAAGGGGACTCCCAGTACAGGTGGGATCGTCAAGGGGCCATTTTGTCCTTCAAATGGCACTTTGTGATTTGGACAATTGCATAGCAACATGGCAGAAAAAAAAACAAATAAACTTGAAGTAAGTACAGGAAGCTCTATACACATAACACCAACTTGAGCTAAATGCTGCTCATTGGGGCAGCATCATGGGGATTACTGTGGTGGCATGCTAAGTCAACAGTAGCACCCTGCCCATAGTAATGTGGATACTTCGCCATGCCTTGGCATTCACTCACAAAAGAGGGTTTGTGTAGGCATAAAATGTTGCTGAATTGTTGGCATCAGTCTGTCTTGAGAGACAATTGAGTGCACCTCCAGGGTTGAAGTCAAACTGCTGTGTTAGCAGCACCAAAGTGACCTCCTCGGGGCACAAGTCTGGGCAGTGTGCACAGAGGTCCTGGGCTGCCCAGATTACGAGACCCCCATATTGGCCTTGCTGATGTGGTCCAAAGGAAAGCAGAGTACTATGTTTGGCACCAGCTTGGCTGCAGGAGTTGTCAGAAGGAGTCATGCAAAGTGCCATACAACTGTCTTAGGGACTCCCCTCTGGATTTGTGTAGGGTTTACTCATCAGCCTTTTCTTCTACCGAAGAAAAGGCAGCAGAGGGTTAGGATCAGAGCTTTCCATCTCCTAGATGGGCTAGGATGCAAGGGGAGTCCCTAACTCACCAAGGGTTTGAGACCCATTGGCTAGCCTCATCTGGTTTAACTGGTCAGTCGAAGCCGTTCTTGGGGTGTGACTGCTGTCGCATGGTGGCAGCTTCTGGAGCCATAGGTGAGAGCTGAGTGCATGGTGGGGATGAAAGGTGGACAATCTACCCCAGAAGGAATATGACATCTCCCCCACCAGAGGTACTACCCTACCCCTAACACCCCATATACCCCTGGATGCAGCAGATGAAAAGATAATTGTTCGCATGCAGTTGCTGTGTGGTGAGTGTGTAGATGGCAAGCAGTCATTTCTGAATCAATTCTGACTTGTTACTCATGCTCGGTGTCACATGTCTCCCTTTAGAAGAACTGGCTGTGTGTTTCAGTTTGGCTGTTCAATATTATTATACAAATTAGTAACTAACATTAGTCTAAAGCAGCAATTGATTAAATCTGTACTTCATTAATTGCCAATTAGAAATGCAGATTTTCCATTAGATTGTGACTGGAGAGAATGGTTAATATTGGTATACACTATATAGTAACATTGAAGTTGAGCAAACAAGCTTTAGGAGGGGTCTTTGCATCCTGGGAGTGGCACAGTGAAAAGACCCAGAATTCACAGACCGAGAACTGCACTGCCTTCATGTTGCCAATGACTGCTGGCAGCAGAGTGCTGGCATTTTGGCTGAGGAAAAGCAGGCATTTTGCCACTTGCCAGGAAAGCACTTACATCTCAAAGAGGGGGAGGGAATTGGCCTCTGTGCCAAATTACCCTCCTCCAAAGAATTATTTGATCTGCAAAAGAACTCTGCTGGACCAGACCAAAGGCTCTTCTAGTCCAGCATCCTGTTTCTCATAGTGGCTAACAAGGAGACCATGAACAGAACTTGAGAGTAACAGGTTATAATCGGAGTCAAAATGTGGTTGTTGTTACAGCATTGGGGCAGATTGTCACATGTGCAGTAGTCATTGTTCACATGTGCTGCTGTTGTCATTAGCAAAATCTCTGCATAGTCACCACACTGTTATCATGAAACACTACATAGGATTTCAGGATAAAGAAACTTCGCAGTTGCGGAAGCAGAGCTTGTGAAGATTTGTGTTCTTTCGCCTTTTTGTCATTCATCTTTTCAGACCCATTTGGATTCATGGCATACGGTTGGAAGCTTACACAGAGGAACACAGGAGGCATGGATTAGTTCCCAGCCTGGCACGGCATCGTCCAACCTTCCTCCCCGCTCACAGCACCATCCCTTCTCTTTACTTGTTTGAATATGCGATGTCTGAATACCTTAGCCAAATGGAGGAAGTTATATGTCAGCCCTGATTTAATTGGTATGGGCTGCATTTATGCATTCAAGAATAACAATATGGAGAGGTTTCGGCAAAGAAAAAGGCAATGTTCTGCATAGAAACATGAGATATGACTTCAGGCTTGGCACCAGCACCTGGCACCCTAGAATAGCTGTCTGTGCCTCAGGGCTCTATCAAGGCCTACTAGGACCTTAGGCTCCTAATGACAGCAATAGTGGATGGCCATTTTAATTTTTGACATAGCGTTGCTTTGGAATATTGACGGAAATTGAAATGGAGCATTGGCTCACCAGAGCCAATTGGCAAGGGCCCCTACCTGGAGTCCGCATGGCACAGAGCATGTTAGTAAACCAAGACAGAGGGGTCAAGGATGTACATCCCACCAGCCACATCAGAAGCCATGTTGCAGGTGCACATATCCTTTATTAGCTTCAAAGGATGACTGGTCTTAGGGCCTTATTGACAGCATTATCAGGTATGGCAGCAAATGTTATCAAGTTGGCAGTGCGTTGAGAGGAAGGTTTAAACCCTCCTTCTCATCCACAATTTCCCCCACTTTTGTTATCATTAGCATTAGGGGACAAAACTCACATTGGTCCAGGTGGGAGTTTCCCACACCCAAAGTTATTTGCTGCATATGTGTGTGTAAATTCCACAGAGATTAAACCAGCCTGCTCTGTGTCCTGCCATCTTGATAATCATCCTACCCACCCCGCGCCTGGTTTTTATTTTTATTCCTAATGCACAGCATATTTGCTAATCATGTTGTTAACATGAGATGTGGTTTGCCAGTTAAGCCAGGGGAACTTTGAAAGCTGGATGTAGCCTCTACTATTTCGTGAGGCGTTTGGGCTCCTGCATTTATATCTAGTTTTACCTGCTTATCGAAAGTGTCATAAAGAGATATTAAAAATTATCCCTGTTCGCCTCAAAACGATTGGGGGGAAAACATGTTTGCAATGCTCATGAATTTTAAAAGTTGTCAAAATGTGCAGTTGGGTAAATGCCACTTGGAAGCTGCCTCACAAATGTGTAATTTGTATGCCTGAGGTATGACATATAGTGCTGTTAATGCACGCTTTTAGAAACATAAATTATCTATGATACTAAAAGAGATACATGCTGGACTGTTATTTATTTTTAAGCCCATAATGCCCATTCCCTTGAGGATGGGAGTACTTGAGAAAACAGTTCTTACTACCACCATAAGACGTAGTTAAACTATTATGTCCAAATATACTCAGTAGCCACCATCACTCCCTGAATTTTCATGCATTTCAACTTACACATTAAGTGAGGAACCCCTCTATCTATCTGTAAAAGTTACTTTCTTTTCATTATTACTTAGCTGCTGTGAACATCCAATCAGAAGAAACTGAATTGTTTTGTTTCAGGCTTTATTATGACATAGCAAAGCTTGGACTTTTATCATCCTTTATTGACAAACATTACTCTCGATCCTTCACCAACTTAATTAGTGGCACTAAAAGACTGCAGAATACTAAACGTTATGGCCATTTCCTTTGCTACTCTTTAAATATATCTGGCAGCTCTATAAATCTGCAATGAGATGCAGAGTCAAAAGTTAACTATTCTTCAGTTTATTGCAAGGAGACTGTAACTGAGATAAACAAAAAAAAAGAGCATTATCTACTAATCCCATAAAGGAAAATTGTATGTAACTGGAAACACAAAAAGTAAAAAAAGAGAAAAGGATGGTGTTTTGCTAATATTTCTAATTCAGCAGGGATTCTCAGGGCAGTCTCCTTGGTTTCTAGAAAAATGGAGGAAGTGGGGTTAACATGTTGACCTAGCAAAGGTGGCTTATACCCCCTGTACCCATGGCTACCTATCTGATGGCAACCTCTAGAAGACTACTGTCTATAATGGAAAAGTCAAATGGTCAACGTTGACAACGCTGGTCACCTAGTTGGCAGGGGTGCCAACTTGAATAAAATATTGGTAGGGGGTAGGTAAGCCCCACCCTGCATAACCAATCACATTACGCACTGCACGCACGCCATTTTAATGGCAATTCCCATCAACTTGGGGGGGGGTGCTGGTCCCTCACATATTTTATTGGGTGGCTAAAGACCTCTTGGCCCCTAGGAGTTGGCTCCTATGCTAGTAGGAGCACCTAGAGACAAATACCTTTTCAAGATGGAATATTTGCCAAAGCACCAACACTTAGCTAGCCTTTTTCCTTTTTTCTTTTTAAGGGCCCAAATAGGAGACTTTCTGTGACAGCAATGCCCTACTGTTTCATGAATCTCTGCTTTTTAATATTTTATTTAGGTCTTAGAAAGCGTATTAGAATGCCAGACCAGAATAGAACATTTCCTTACACCTTCTTTGGTTGCAGAACTGTATTACAAAGTTCAGAGAAGTTTGAATTTTTAAGGAGAGGTGTGCTTCCGTTCATGCATAAGTTCGGGAAGTATGAATTCTGTAATTTCGTATTCAATTGCAGACTGAACACGTTTCTCCCCCATCTCTACAAAAAAGGAGTGGGGTAGAGTGGTTAGGGTTCCTTTGGTTTGCCTTGAAGGCATGCAAGCATTGAAAAGCATAAACTGGCAACTTCTTTTGATCCAGTAGGTGCACTGGGCCAGAGTGGTATCACCTGAATGGATAAACAGGACTTTCCCCCAGCTGTCTACTTTGGCAATAGGGTACCAACGCTGCAGAGCTAGCAATCCACAAAGAATCATGTCTGTGCTTGTATCTACAGGGATTTATTTTTTGTGAGCTGTTCTATGTTAAAGTAGCTTTTTAAACATACAGGGAGGAAAGGTCAAGCAACAAGCTGCTATTAACTAAAAAAACAGAATACTTTTACAGTATCCAGCTGTGGGATATCGAGTGAATGAATTGTTCTCTGTAAAATGAAATGCTTAGTTTATATAAATAATATCACAATTCCTGGCGCTGCCAAGGAACATGATGCTATATTAGTGTCTAGATGTATTTATTCTACATTGTGTCTGATTTCACCTACCTCAAGCCAAGGTTATGCTCCATTATATATAAGTTACCGTGTCTTGATATCAAGGAAACCATGACAGGTGGACGACTCACATGTCCCAGAAGGAATCAACTGAAAATATCTGAAATAATCAAGGCTGATCAATTATACTTGCCATTTTGTCCATAACTTTGAGATTCACTGAACAGGTAACTTTTATGTTATCCTCAGTCATTTTAAGGCCTTCTTTCTTTTCCTCATGACTGTTGCCTGACTTCAGCTTTTGAAAAGAAGAAGAGTTTGAATTTGATATCCCACCTTTCACTCCCTTTAAGGAGCCTCAAAGCGGCTAACATTCTCCTTTCCCATCCTCCCCCACAACAAACACTCTGTGAGGTGAGTGGGGCTGAGAGACTTCAAAGAAGTGTGACTGGCCCAAGGTCACCCAGCAGCTGCATGTGGAGGAGCGGGGATGTGAACCCGGTACACCAGATTACGAGACTACTGCTCTTAACCACTACACCACACTGGCTCACAAGAAGAAGAAGAAGAGGTGGAAAAAATGTGGCTCTCGGAGTATGGCCTTAGGGCACATGTTACAGCCACCTTGTTGAAGCTAAGCAGGTCTGGTGCCTGATGGGAACACAATATATGTTCATTTGGATTCCATAATGGAAGGCAGGATATAAGTGCACCAAATAAATGAGATGAGCTTTCCAGTACTTCTCCTTTCTCAGTCACTGTGCTGATTCTAGACAGTCTTAGAAAGGGTGAGATGTTTACTTATTTATTATTGATCAGCCAGAAGCTTAAAGATTCAATGCAAGCTTCTGTGTTACACAGAAGTCTTCTTCTGTCATTTCTATGCGAAGCTTCTTACCTTTGAGGCTGTTAAACCAACCTTCACAAAAGTAGAGGGCAGAAGAACTGGTGACACACATGACAATGCAAAAAAATCAAATATCTTTGCACTAATAGTAAAGATATCTTGCCTCTACACTCAAATGCAGCCACAAGGCAATGAAGGTGGTGAAACAACTTTCTGAAATATATAGTAGATGCTTGTCATGGCCTCAAACCAATCTCCTCGAGGTTGAAAAAATAGTTGCAGTTCCAAACTTTGCTATGTTGAAACAGTGTATTCAGAATATTTTAAAAGAACATTATTTTTTAAAAAAATCCACAGCACATTGCAAAACAAAAGAAAAGACGAAGTGATAAACAATGTGATTGAACAAAAGAATTAAAAAACCAAAGTGTTCTGCTTTGACTGTTTGCTACTCATCACTGACAGTTTACAGGAAACAGAGTAATAGAAACATTGCCAAAGACTATTATCTCCTTGGCGTTTTGGTGCCTAGGCTTAAGAAAAGGGCACATGTTATCAGCTGTACTCCACTCTCAATTCACTACAGGAGACTGTGAGAAAATGGTCTAAAAACTGGCAATCAATAACTGGATATGTGAACACTGTGTGTCATTAAATGGCCTGATATTTAGATCCTCTTCAAAACACAAGGTGATACTGAGGAAAATAACTAGGAAAGAGAAAGAAACTGAAGTGTAATTCAGGAGAAGAGGGCCTCGTAAGGAAGTTGTACTACAGTATTTCTGAATTAGGAATCAGTAGTGCAACCAGGCTTCTGAATTCAGAATTCGGGGGGAAACTAGCCATTTCCCAGTGTTTGGAGGAAATTACTTGTTTTTACTGAGACCAATTCCATATCGAGCCCCGAGGGTGAGTGGGCGGGTTCTCCCATCACTAATTTAAAGCCTGAAAGAAATTTGAGGAGTTGGATGGTTTTGTGTGGAATTCCTACAGCATAGCTGTGTGTGGACCAATTAGTGGATGACCTGTTTTGTTCCTCTCTTCTCTGAGTCCTTTTCATTGCGTAGGAGAATTTCCCAGCGGATTGTGCTGTTTGTGTGTAGTGTAGCAATAATGGTGGCAAAGGAAAGCAGCCACATGCTATTTCCCTCTTGTAATTGCTTAACAATGTTTGAAAAGCCCCAATTGTTAGAAGGAGGCTGCTGATCTTGTCAGTCTAAAGCCACTGATTTTCATCTCTTGGACATATATTTATTTATTTTTTACGAGTGGCATAATCTTTATTGAAATAGATATACCTAATTCTTATTACCAGGTTTGACCCTGGTATCTTAAGAGGCATTAAGCACTTTCAACTTGCTTTGAGTGATCCAGAACTCTTTGTGACGGCTTCTAGTATTGATGTGCTAAAGAATACAAAGATCTGATTTATCCCTATGGGTGATAATATTCAATTTCTTTTGTTGTCTTGGAGGCAGCAGAGATAAACGTAGGCTGCTGGAAGGAGGTAATGTAGCTACCTAGAACAGAACAAAAATGAGTTGGTGGGCAAAAGATAGTTGCCTCCATTTGCAGTCCTAAATCCATTTATCTGAAAGTAAGCAACACTGAACACAATGGGTCTTTCTTCTGAGTAGGCACATAGAGGGCATCACCATTTATAACTTTGTTTCTTAAAAGTAGCAATTAAATAAATCACTAAAGTGAAGAAAGATGTGATTTAGAACTGTTTTCATGAATGACTGATTTAAAAAATATATTATTTCCAAAAATTGAACTTATAAAAACTTAACAATTACAACTGATGGAAAAAATATATTTAATCAGCTTTTATGATTACCAAGCAAAGCTCCATATTCTGCCTCTGGGCCACAAACACACACGCAAATGAGAGAGAGACTCTCATATCTGCCTCTGCAGATATGTAGCACAGGGATATGCTTTGTCTGGTTTAATGCTTGTACCGGAACAAGATAGATTTGAGCATCACAACAAAATGTTCCTGGTAGTATTCAGCTCTGCACCTTTGTCAGACCTTTGCTTTCTGCCAGCACAGGGACTGATTTAGTGGCAGTATCAACTAATTTACTTGTCTAATTTGATGTTTCTATGAAACCGGCAGATTCCTTACTTAAACTCAATTTTCTTCAAACTTTAATTCTCTTAAGTAATTTAATGCCTCCTTACAAGCATGTTGACCCTCACTTGCTTGTTCCATTAGTTAGTTTAACTAGAAATCACCCTTTTGCTCTCACATCTTAGCGACAGCAACTTTCCTTTTCCATGCTAATGGAATCAATGTGTTTCTGTATGTGGGGAAGTGTTTTGCACTAAAGGGTTCTATATTTTTCTCAGCCGTTCTGATCTTTCTATTACATTGGCTATATATCTCAATTGATTACATTCTTTTTGTCAAATTATATAAACCATTCCTTTCTACTTCTCGTAACTGGTTTTTGCTATCATCTCAGAGGCTCGCCACAAGGCAGCAGCGATTTCTGCCCTGTGTTTTTCACAATCAGCGCTGTTTCTGTTTGGTACAGTTCAGTTGCCACTTAAGTCTACATTATTTGTCTCACCATTAGCCTTGGCTGAAATGAACATAATTACATAATGAATTTTAGTGCATTTCAATGGAAGGGAAACATCAAAGGCAATGCAGAAAATAACTTAATTTTTTATATAATGCTTGCAGACTATTGCTCATATTCACTTGTGTGATTTCCAGATGAACATGTGAATTGTGGCTCCCATTTCCGTTTCTGACAGAATTCTCCAACATCTGACATGCAGTACAATCCTGCTTGCATTTACTCAGAATGACGTTTCTTGTGATGAGTGTGATTTATTCCCATATTAGGTGTGCATAAGGCTACAACCCCCCATATTTGTTCAAAAAGATGATACACACAAATAAATTTAAGTAAACTTCACTTTGAAACATATTTAGGTTTCTGTAGCTCTTTTCCCTTCCTCATCTTCTCCCTTTTCTCCTAGTTATGAACAAAGTCCCTTGGCTCCTTTATTTCCTGCATCTCCCTTGTGGCCCTTCTGTGCCTTTGAACCCCCGCTCGAAGAATAATTCAATTAACAAAAAACCTTTTGTGAGCTGAAGGGGCTTTCCCATCTATATAAGTATACAACTATGATCAATTTTTCAGGTGCCAGTTCAGATTCATGTATGCCAGGAGTGGGGATCCCCCCCCTTTTTTTGTTCAAGGACTGCATTACTTTCTGGTAATTACCTTCAGAGGCCCTCTCATCAGGGTTGGGTAGGGCCAGAGGCAAAAGTGTGTGGATGACAGGAGTGGGTGTCAGAAGTAGGTCAGCAATAAATCACATAGCACCAGTGAACTTACCTCTTTATTCAAGGTATGTTCAGGAGGCCAGTCCTAGTGAGCACAGCAACTGTTCCTAGTAGATCTTGTCCCTTTGAGGCAGTTGTGGGGACTAAAGGCACCTGCCTCTTCACAGTTGCCTAAGTCTCCTCGTCCCACAAGTCGTTCCCAAGGAATCTGACATTCTGTTGCCTTGTCTAACTTTGCTCCTCCCTCTTCATACCTCTTCTGGTTCTGGGAAACCAGTGGGGAGGGGAGCTGGGCACAGCTTCTACAGCAGCCTAACTTATCTTTGCCTCTTGGCTCCTGTCCTCTCCAGTCTCTGCTTCTGCCGCTGCTTCTGGACTGCCACAGACTCTTCCTGCTCACTAAACCTTGTTATCTCTTCAGCTTCTGATGCCTCCTCCTCCCAGTCTTCTCCTTCTTCTCCCTCTGACCACTTGTTGTCATCCCACCACCAATTCCATGGCTCTCAGTTTTCTTCCCTTGGGGGTTTCCAAGCTGGTGCCTCCCACCACTGGAATGAGAGGGTGTGGTGTGTGTGTGTGTGTGTGTGTGTGTGTGTGTGGCCTGGGAGCAGTCCCAAGGAGCAGACAGAGAGACCTGGAAAGCTGGATTTGGCCCCTGGGTCTCAGGTTCTCCACCCCTGATGCAAGTGGCAAGTCAAGAGATCTGCAGATTAAACTACCGCCCAGAAGAATGGCAAAGGAGGTATTAATGGTGTAGATCTGATGTGTAAATTGGAACAATAAGGGGGGGAGGATGGGATTAAAGAGTTTTAGGCATAAAGCTGCACAGTGACACTCAGAAACAAACCTGAAAATAATTTTAAGAGAGCAAGAAAGGAAAGAACTCACTCGGGGGGTCGGCAGAACACCAGAAGAAAAGGCCAGACTGACATTGCTTGGTTTTATTAACTCATTCATAATTAGGCCCTAGCTTAGCTACAAGTCATCTTGTGCCATATGGGCTAATATAGAGCTGAAAGTTACCCCCCATGCAGGTGACAGTCTGTCACACTGAAGGCAGATTAGCATAAAACAAACAACAATACTCCCTTAATTATAGCGGCACCATTTGCAATGCCATCACTAAGGGTGTGTAAGCACTTCCATTATAACTCCTTATCCTTAAGATTTTATTAAAGAGCCATAAAAAGTCTCAGAAACAGAATAAATCCTTAGTTGAATTTAACAAAGGATGTCGTGGGGTGGGGTGGGGGGAAAGGAATGTGAGAGCACCAGATACATTAAAGGAGACAAATCACGCTAGAGAGATAGAGGAGGAGCGGAGCGGAATCCAAACAGCTCCTGCTTGGATGAATTTGCAAACTAATTGGCCACTTGGCTCAACTTTGATAAAAATAAAAACATGAAAGCATCTGAATTATTAACACTTGTCACTTAGTTTCTGTTCATGCACATCACCTTTTCTGTAACTTTTTTTCTAATGTGCACATCCATGACAAAAAGCAATGGTAAAAGAAAGGCGCTGGAGGAAATATTATGCGGATGAGCTGATGTGATGTGGAGTAGTGATCCCATAGATAATGCCATGAGAGCAAAAACGATCACAGTCCTCAATCGCATGTGAATTGGTGGGGGCGGGGCAGAACTTGCATCCATAATACAAATGATATAGATGATTATAATTAGCACAACTGACACACACATAACTATATGATACAGACGTGAATCCATGTTAATCAGATCAGAGATTACCTCTTTTTGAATGATATACAAAGTCTTTTCTAAAAAGTAACAGGTAGCGGTTTCCTTCCCCCCCTTTTCCCCCTCAGCTTCCACATTCCCTCCATCAACTGTAGGGGATCAAGGCTATTACCAAGCAACTTAATTTTTAAATCAAATATTCAGTTACATTTTAATAAAGTTGCATATTCAATAAAAATGTTTTTAAGATACTAGATGAAGCAGAAGAGATCCTACTTTTTAATAAAAATTGGCGCATTATCGGCATCTCTGATGCCTGTTCTGCCCCTTAAAATATTATTAATTGCTGTTGTTATTATTCTAGTGCTGAATAGAATCTTATAGCATCACTCTAGGGCAGAATGAGGAATTAAAATGGCAGCTCCCAAGATTCAGCTGCCCAGTGCTGATCAGTGTGTTGTTGCCTGTTGCCATTGCCACCACTGCTACGTATACCAGTCAGGAGGACCTTGTGATGTAGGAGGCATCCTATCAGATGGCAATGCACTAAACTCCTCAAATCTGGAGTTGACCCTGAACAAAAGCTACAACTACAACAACTGGGTTTTATTTTGTGACAGTAACACACCAGAAACAAATTAGCTTTCAAAATTAATCCATGTGCCCCTAAGTAGAGGGCCCACTGAGTAAGTCTTCACCAATTAAAATTGTGAGGTGCTAGTTAACCAACAAACACATTACCCATACAAATGATTAAAGCTTTCAGCCTTGCTGGTTTACTTTTGTTTCTGGAGCAAGCGGCCTTCGCAGGTTTGTTTTGTTTTTGATGTGTGGGGCGTTGGTTTGGCTTTGAATGGAGTGAATTTTGCAGTGCAGAGCCTAGAGGGGTTAAATTTCTCTCTTGCTGTCTCCTTGCCTGCTGATGTGACTCTATGGTTTTTCAAATGCTATAATGCTAGAGGATGCCAAATGTCCTGCCATTTAATAACTAGTAGCCTACAGAGCTCTTTTCAAAATGCCACTGCTCTGAGCATCTGTTGTTATTAAGCAAGATGATCACATTTTTGTGCAGGACTTCAGTTCTGCTTTTCACATCACTTACAGAGCAGGAATAATATGCAGTTTGTGTATAACACAATCACTTCTCAGAACATCAAGCCAATTGCTGTTGTTTCAGGGTCCTGATTTATTATAGATTGTAAAAATAAATAAACTTTGGCCTTTATCCTCCCCAATAAATGTTACAAAAGTGCCCTGGAATCAGCAGAGTGTCAGCAATTAAAACCATTTAACATTATAATAATTAAAAATGCAACACTCTGGTGCACACAGCACCAGCTCCCATAAAAAAGCCACATTGTCAGTCCTTAATAATTACGTTGTTCTGAAAGGCAGAATGAAGAAGTGAGAACGGTTAGGATAAGACTGGCAACCTGCTGGAGTCCTTTTTGCTGTTCATTGTTCTGGAATTGTTTATTCTGCATCCTGGTAAAAAAAATTAGTTAACAGATGTGAAGGAACGCCCTCGGCTTGCTACCACATCTCTCTCCAGCATAAAATGACGGATAATGTTAACAACCAAAGCAACAGCTGGATCTAAGCATGTCATTTTTTCCTGGTAGGGAAGAAGGGCTGTTAGGCTATTATTGAACAATTTAACAGAGAATAAGGTTCTCACTAGATATCCCTCTAATGATGTTGGAGGCAGTTGGAATAGGCTTTTGTGCAGCTTTACCTTGTTGTATATGCAGGCACCTGCATGAGGAAATATCCACTTGCGTGCAATGCTATTCACCCACCATCCAAATCTAAATGTGGATTCTTACTTTCACATTTATTCATCTTTCTAAGTCCATCACTATTCCTGTTGGCCCTTGCTGATCTTCTTCCCTTAGTTTTTGATGTATGTGCGAAGTGTTGCTGAGAAAGGTCAGATGGAAACAACTTCCTACAGGATATACAGTGGTACCTCGGGTTAAGAACTTAATTTGTTCTGGAGGTCTATTCTTAACCTGAAACTGTTCTTAACCTGAAGCACCACTTTAGCTAATAGGGCCTCCTGCTGCCGCTGCGCCATTGCTGCACGATTTCTGTTCTCATCCTGAAGCAAAGTTCTTAACCCGAGGTACTATTTCTGGGTTAGTGGAGTCTGTAACCTGAAGCGTCTGTCACCCGAGGTACCACTGTACAGGAACAAAAAGTCAGAGGCGGTTTTAGGAGAGCATGACTGGTTTAGTCGCACTGGGTGCAGATCCTCGAGGGCACCAACACAAGTATGATTTAGAATGGAGCGTAAGAGGCAGATTCTGGCGTTGCACAGGGCATTGCTGAAATTTGAGACCCAAGGTCCACCACTGATAAAATGCTACATGCTGGGAAGGGACCAGAGCTTAGCGGTAGAGAAGATAATCTAGGGTTGCCATATTTCAAAAAGTGAAAACCCAGAAACAAAAAGTTTTGTCCAAAGTTGCTGAGTTTTTGTGTGTGCAAAATCTCAAAAAAAGTGGGGTTTTGAGCTTTTTAAAATGGAATTCACCAAAATCTACACTTCCAACTTGGGTTGCCATACACCTGGATTTTCCAGGACATTTTTAGAGATTTTCGCCCACACACGGGCCGAATACTGGCTATGCCTGGGAAATTCCAGACGTATGGCAACCCTAGATAACCAGGTAACAGGTAATACAAGTATCTCTGCTGCTGGCCACAGTGATAGAGGGCTACATGGACAAATAGTCTTACCTGATTTAAGGCCAATGTTACTTTGCCATCGGTGAAGAAATAGGAAGCAAAATGATGGGGGGGGGGGACTAAGGTGGCCCAGCTGCATTGTGCATGGAGATGAGAACAGCGAGGACCAGGGAGATGTATAGATGAGTGAGAGGCTGTATTTGACATCTTTGTTCGAGAGAGACAGCCAAAGCTTTGACTATGTCCCTCTAGTATGAATTTACTTCCTTCTTGCTCCCAAGCAAATGAATGAAGTGATTCCACCTACATTGTGTTCCCAGGGTGACATCAACAGGATTTGGTGCCAGCCGAAGAAACCAGATGTCTCCACAACTCTTAGAGGAAACATTTGGAAATACAGATACTCATATGTGCAGCCTCAGCTCCGACTCATAACCAACACATTCTTTTTAAAGGGGTACCCTGTACTTTGTGCTTCATGAATATACACGATTTCCTGCAGGGCTTGTACAACATTTCATGTGAGGAAGAAATTTTGTCCAGTGGACAGCATGTAATTATTTCAGATTGCTCCCTAGGGTCTGTTTCTTTCAATCTCCTTTTTTGTTTATAAATTCAGAGTGGGGGCATGTGTGCATGAGGCATATAAGGTAATATTCTGCTATGGATAATATTACACATTATTGAGAGGCATGCTGGAGAATATACTATATATTGCTCCAAAGCATAGCTCTCTTGGAAACACCATTTCCTCTGCCGTGCTGCTTCAGATCAAGTTTTTTTTAAAGGCAACTTACAGCAGTTGAGTGACTTTAAATTGCCACTAGCCTTGTGACAGTCCGAGCTAGTCAGAAATGGCTAGTACTGGGAGACCTTAATGTCACATTTGTTGTAGGCCTATTGGACTTGTATAGAGGACCGTTGAATACAGACTGGGATCAATTTCATTTGAAGAGACACGCTGACATGTAGAAAACATGTGAATGAATTCTGCTTATGCTCTGTGACCTTGAACTTCCCCCTTCCTGGCTTATGAGATGTAGCTTGGGAAGTTGACCCAGTGATTCCAGGGAGTAGTTAATAGGCCCCGAGAACAGAACAAACCTTGGTGACAGGTTGTGGTTAGCGAGAAAAGAGCTTTATCACAAGCCTAGTATGGGATAACATACCATGGCAAACCTTGACTTAGAATAGCAGGCATGGAAGTAAAAAAAATCTAGGGAGGAGCAAATTGCCTGTGAGCTCCTCTCTGGGATTCTATATGTTTGAGTGGTCCAGTAAGCCATTGTTTACTGTGATGTGCAAACTAGGCCGATTTGTGGTATGTGGTCAGGGATACATGTAGGCTTGGCAACAGTGCTTAAAGGCTATTCACAGACAGCCGTAATTCTGAAATATCATTCACTGGCATTTTATGAGACAGTGTATCACCTCCACTGAGCAATGGCATTGAAAAGATATCGAGGGGTTCGGCTTTGGGTGCCGAGAGGGAGGGACGGAAGAGGCGGCCATCTTGGGCTCCGCTCGCTCGCTCTCTCACCGGCGCTGTGCATGTGTGTGTGAGAGGTGGGGGCGGGGGGGGCGGGGGGGGCGGGAGCGAGGCAGCGTCTGGGGCAGGGAGGGGCTGGTTGGCCGGGCTCCCTTTTGCGGAAGTGGGTGGCTTCGCTCCCCCAGAGTGGAAGGAAGGAGAGAGCGCGAGCCCAGTGGGGTCCTCCGCACCTTTCCCCCAGCGCTGTCTCGACCCGAAGGAGGATGGCAGGGCGGCTCCCGGCCTGCGTGGTGGACTGTGGTACAGGGTATCCAAACTGGGATATGCTGGTAATACAGAGCCACAGTTCATCATTCCATCATGTATCGCTATCAAGGAATCTGCCAAGGTTGTCGATCAAAGATATCGAGGGGCTTAGTTGCAACACAAACCCCAGAGGAACAAACAGTAGTGGCTCATGCCCATTGGGACTGGTGGGGCAGTATGCAGGGTGGCCAAAAGTAGGTAGGGTGAGATCCAATGAGAGGTGGAGCCAACTGTTTCTAGTTTTGGCCCTCTCTTCCTCCCTGCTGAGTTTAAAACAGCAACAGCTGACAGGCAGTGCCACCCGCCAAACTGGGTGGAAGTAGGAAGGCAGGCAGGTGGGCACTGACTGAGAGCAGAATTAACTGATGGGCCAGTGCCTCATTTGCCCTAATAAACCAGCCTCCACTGGGAACAAAGAAATGGGGGTATGTGCCTATCCACAAGAAGTCACTGCTTAATGACTAAGGGGTCTGACAGGTTCTCTTCTGAACAGGTCATATAGATGGTGGGACCTTAAAGAGGCCTCTGGGAGGGTTAAAGATGATGCCAGAGCAGGAAGAGAGCAGCACTTCCAAGATACTTCATATGCTTATTGCTGATAAAATGTCATTGCTCAGTCCCAAGTTTCTGTCTTTCATATCTGGTGTAAAGCATGCTTACAAATTTGGTTAGGTCTGCTACTCAGTGTTGCTCTAAATTCAGGTTAAGTTGTAAAGAACGAAGTGAAGCATAAAAGAAAAACGGGACACGGGTCTTTTAATTCCATTCTCCTGCTTGGCAGCCAATTTTTGTTATAATCCACAACTCTTACCTTTCTTCTCTCCAATTTAGGATCATACATCAACCGGGTCCCTAAATAGCTCACCCAATTCCCCTCTAGGCCTTGGAACCCTGCCATGATACAGCTTGTGCCAGTTCAGTCCTTCTCGGCGCTATAGCCGTTCCTCACAACCTTCACAGCCTTTTCTCTTTCTAGAGGCTCCAAATACATGATCCCTTCCAACCAAAAATATATCATTGTTCAGATGACAGTGCACAGCAGAAAATGCTGAAAAGAAACAGAGGTTTTTCCCCTAACAACCTGCTTTAGCAATAGTGGCACAAACAGGTTTTTCATTGCCGAAGTTAAAGTGGTCGTAGATCTCTTCATTACTTGGCATGGAAAGAAATACCTTTAAGTCTTCCACAGTCTGAGTGTAATTCTGAAATTGTGAAGCTGCCTTCAGTCACAGCTCTGCTTCTCCCCTGGCTCTCACCAGTCATGCTTTGTACCCTCCATGAGTGATTTTGCCTGGCTGCAGTGTGTCTTGGACCTTGGATAATCATGGGTTAGGGCCCATCCACATTTTGGTTTGTCCCGTGATGTCAGGGACCCAAACCTTCTGCTTACCGCTGGATTGGAACAAGCATCAATCTGCAGAAAACCTAACTGATGATCACCCCAATTTGGCAGTGAAGAGCAGCAGGACAAAGAAAAAAAAACCTCGAACCCAGCATTGGATTCAAAGGACAACAAAAAAGCCATCATCTATGTCTCTTTGTTCCAGCCTGTCAATCTCAGCTCACTTGGAGTTCTGTCCCTCCTTCACATTCTCACGGCTAACTGATTCCAAGGACCTCGCCCCAGCCTATGTCATTCAAAGCTGAAACCCTTAACCTGGCCTTTGCCTCTGCCCACTAGCACCCGGCAGAGAAGGAGCTCCACTCTTCCTTGACTGGCAGTTTTGCCTTCTGATGGTTTCCCACTAATGGCCCATCCAGCTAGCTTTGCCAAGCTGGCTTGGCTTCTTAGCTTAACTAAATCCAGAGGGGTTCCATGTTTGTCAAAGTTTAAAGAAACCTACCGTAGTTCTAACTTTTACTAAATCCAGGAATTATGGGAAGGATCTGGCACCCAGGAATTTAGATGAATCTGCCCGCCCCCCAACATCATAAAATCCCCAGGAAATGGAGGGCCATATCATTGTGTGATCCACCCAGAAATACCCTGGGGCCTACCTGTGCGTCATAACCCACAGCTTGAAATACACATAGTTAAAGGATTCGACTGGATTTACTGGAACTAGTGGAAAGTAGCTTGTCACACTTCCATGCTGGACAGTTTCAGGCTGGCATTGCAATATTTACTGCCACCAAAACATCTGCATTCATCTCCTATACCATTTTGCAAGGGGAAGAGATCTTGGCCTGCTTTTGGTTTTTGGTTTAAGTTTAACAAGCTGGGAGAGAGTGTGTTAAAAGGCAAGGGCTGGAGAATCAAAATGAGGTTTCTAATTCTCTGAGACATTTGAATAATATTTCCCACTATCTGCTAGCCCAGCTCAACTGAGTGATTAGTTCATCTCTCCACCACACAGCATGCAAACGGTGCTGTCAGTGGAGCTAAGTCACTGGGAATCGATGATGGATCTTTGCAGGAGCTTCTGTTCAATCAATGTGTGCAAACATCTACTCCTCACTATGTATGTGGTAAACAATTTCAATGTATGTCTCCTAGTTTATTCAGTGTGTGTGTGTGTGTGTGTGTGTGTGTGTGTGTAGGTGTTGTGGGACCCAGGTAATTTCCCAAGCTGTATAATACTTAATTGAAATTATAAAAAAAAACTATCCAAGTTCTTCCCCCCACCCCATTTTCTTTTTGTAAGTAATAATTGCAGTAGATGCTATAATTTAAGCACCAATTTCTGGAGTATTTAAATATTAATAAAGTGGTTGAAGAGGAGGCAGAATAAGGCATATATACATATTTTTTTTAAAGCCCTCCCTCAATTTCTCCTCTACAAAAAAATCCTTCTTCCTTAATTTCACCTCCTTTGGGATGGTTTGGGTCCTGAACTCATTGTGAGATCTTCAAACACATAATAAGAATTAATCACCATTAGTTCTCTATTTTAACAGCTGCTTGCTACCTCCATAACCCAGTGCAGCTGCAAACTTCTCTCCCTTTGCTGACATCATAATCCCATTACGGCTGCAAACTTACATACATAAAATGCAGATTTAAGCTTTTCGCTCGCTCGCTCGCTCGCTCTCACTCTAAAAAACAACTTCTACTTCTTAATTGCTTGAGCCTCTATCAGAAGCATAAAATCACTTCTCACTTGGCAGCTCATCTTCTTGTGGCTTGAAGTTTAGAAGCATGCTCCTTGGCTGCCTGTGTTATTAGTACACCCCAATGCAAGTCTGTAACCCGTCGCCTGAGATTCAGGTGCCCACACGTGGGCTGAATTATCCAGATGTGGCAGCTGTGCGTGTGTCAATTCCTTTCTCTTCACCTTCGAGCTATATCCTTCCCATTGCTGGGAAACATATCGCAAGTCTACTAAGGAGATGGGACTGCCTGGGTGCTCTGCTTAAAGCTGTGGCATATCTATTTTCTGTTGAGTGGATACATGTAGTTCCTTGAAAAAGATCAGAGCGAGGCTTTTGCTTACAAAATGCGGTCTTTCCCTAGACTATGTTCAGCAAAAGATTTGTGGCAGGTGATAGCTCAGTGGGTAGAGCATGAGACTCTTAATCTCAGGATTCTGGGTTTGAGCCCCACTTAGGGTAAAAGATTCCTGCATTTCAGGGGGTTGGACTTAGGTGATCCTCAAGGTCCCTTCCAACTCCACAATTCTGTGATTCCATGAAAAGATGGAGACAAAAAGAAAACCATTGTGTGGGATCCTCAAAGCGATTTCACAGTCAAAAGAACTCAAAATGCCAAAACAATTCCATAGATACAAACCATTTTTAATATAACAAGCCATATACACACACCAATTAAATGCAATTCTGTATGTAAAGTCAATTTCAGTTCCAATCCAGATACAGACCTGGTTAAAGATCTCCACTTGCAAGGCTTATTGACAAGAGAAGGTCTCCTATTCTCTGTTCTGGTGGAGATACAAAGCAGTAGATTCCTTGCTGCATCTACAGCCCTAATCGACCCTATTGTTCAGGACAGAAAGGGTGTGTGTGTCTTTTTTTTGTTGCACCAGCTGTCAGGCTGGCCCAGTAGCGGGGTCTGAATTGGGCCCCTCACCAGAAGTGGGGCACAACACCGTCTCTGCCCTATCCTTGAAGCACCCCATTTTGAGACCACACACTGCCTACTGTCAAATCCAAACTCTTCTTCTACTGCCAGTGACAAGACCACTGGAAAGGAGAGCTAAAATAAACACATTAGGGTTTTGTTTTCTTAAAAAAATCTAAACTCCACTAGAGCACAGATTATATATATTAATATCAGAATGATTTTAAATAACAGTAGAATTGTGTTAAAATGCATGAAATGATTTTTTAAAAGTTATTGCCTGGTGCTGAAAGGATGTCAGGGTAGAGGCCAGGTCAAATTTCTCCAGGAAGAGGCTTCCACAACTGGGGGACTACCACTAAAAGGGCTCTCCCCTTTGCAACCACACTTCATATGTCAGATTGGCAAGGAACTCAGAGCAGAGCCTCTGATGGTTATCTTAGGGCTTGGCTAGATGCATAATATTTGTATCAGCAATGCAGAGAAATGTTCTCTGGCTGCAAGGCCTGTGCACACTCACCATGAAGTGAGTCCTAGTGAACAAAGTGGGGCTTTGCACTGGACTGGTCCAGCAGTCAGTCTTGACAGGAAGCTTTTGTAACTTGTCCAGCTCAAGTGATACAATTGACACCAACTTTGTTGAGCTTTTGGCACTGGGGAAAGAAGTGGGTTTCAGTGGAGTTTACTGTCAGATTGGATCATTGTGCATCCTTTACTTTCTAGCAATTTTATTTGCTCTTATCTTCTCCTTTGTTTTTATGTATGTTTTATGTATATGAATTCTACTTCTAATTGTTACCTGCTCTGGAATTTTATTTTATTTTTGCAATGAAGAACAGGATAGAAGTGTTTTAAATAAATGATGTTATCTGTGTAGCAGCTAAAGCAGTTTATTGGGATCAGTGTGTCCATCTCATTTACATAATCATAATCATCATTACTTTTAAGAATGGTGTGCTTTTTAATGAATTCTCTGTTAAAAATAGGTTCCCCTCCCACCTTTTCTTTCCTAGTTTGGGATCTAGATTGTGGGGTCATTTTCTCCACCATTTCAATAGCTGTGTCTTGATTCTTTTAACTCCTAAACACTTAGGTTTGAGATAGATAATTATGTTGCTTAATAGTAAATTGCACTGCAACATGCCCAGAGGGATCTGAAATAAAAGGTATTTAAAAATCTACCATGTTAGAAAAGCAAGATAATTTCAACTAATGAGATTATCAAGGATAATCAGTTTACAAAAGCCCATTACGAACAGATTCATTGATGTCTTAAAACAGCAAAGAAGAATCCTATTTATTTTTTTAAATGAATTGCTTTTTCGAATGGAAATAGGCTGTTTTCCATTACTTTTTATTTGATGATTTTTGTAGCCCCATCTGCTGTCCATTTATGGAAATATCTGGATTAGGATTTTGTAAATTACATGTCTTCCAATTTAAAGTGGGCAATAAGTAAAATCTTGGATGCAATTTCCTATCAAACCAATGACGATGATAGTTTACACTGCCTTGGCTTGTGGTGTCATCCATACACACTGGAGCTCAATGCGGCTTTTGAACAGATATGTATTGAATTGCAGCCTTGATCAGTTTCAGAGAACAGTTTTGCCAGACTAAAGCCCCCTGGAAGCCAAAGATGATACCTAATATCTCCTTATAACATGGAAAATATTTTTATTAACCCTTTCTTATGGACACTACTCTAACAGAAAGCAATACCTGCATAATATTAAAGCACCTACATAAGAAAATAAAGGAATGGGGAACTCCTGGGCCCCTACAAATCCCATTTCCCATGAACATTGACCATGGCGCCTGGGGCTGAAACAGCTGGAAGGCTACAGATGCCCAACCCCAATCTAAGAGAAACCTTTTCAAGGGCCAATAGTCCCCCACCCCATCTTCTCCATTTGCTTAAATTGGACCTGCTAGTAAGTGACACCCAGCAAGTGTGTCTATGTGCATCTTTGGTGAGCCTGCTCACATATATATATCCTGAGCACACACATGCATGCAGGTGCACACATACACCCCCCCCCACATACACATATGCACATCATGGGCTGTCTGTCAGTGGAAACTAAGTCCCCCACTGTCAGTGTTCATGCAGAGAGCGGCTTCTTTGCAACAACTTTCCCCCCAAAGTAAAGCAGAAGAAAGTCAAAGCATATATTGGGGACACCACCTGGAAGGAGTTAATCAGCCCCCTCAAACGAAATGCTAACGGATCGGTGACTCCTCCATGGCTCCAACCCATTCTATTCTTCGTAATATAGAAAGCACAGGTGAAGGGCACATTTTTGTGGGAAGAAACATGTTTGCATGCCAGACTGGATCAAGGGGGCAGATTAGCATGGCACATGCACTTAAACCCTAATATCTTCTGTGCTGTCAAGTTTAGCTGGTGCAGCTTTGTGCGCTAGGAGGAGGCACACACAAAACCGCAGCTGAAATACCAGGCTTATCCGACAAGCCGTGAGGATCCAAATGGGAAGATCTGAACCACAGCGTCTCTTTGGTGTGCAAACTATGCAGGACTTACTGCGCGTTGGGATGTTCACTTGCTAGCTGTTCCATGCAATTTTCAAGCTGCATCAGGATAATTTGAAAGCTGCAGCAGCTGTACAGAAGTAGTCATGAGAACCGTGATAAATTAGAGCTACAGTATGTGTGTGTGGTTTCTGGAGAGTGGAAAGCGAGAAGTTCTTCTCTCTTGTTTCCTCCCTCCTGAAACTTTTCTGTATAATAAAGGGAAGGGAGGTTTTTAATATTATTGTTCATCTTTGTACCAGGACATGTGTTAGGGGTTTAAGCAGACCAATTCCCTCTTTTCTGTCCTCCAATTCTCCTCACTATTTTCGGCTGAGGAAAGGCTTCAAGGACATCCCATGGGCCCTGGAAGCTGCTGGTGAAGTACCCTGCTAACCTTGGCAGCAATGGCTAGTCAGTGTAGTCCAAGGCTGGGTAACCTTTTTGGCTCAGGGGGCCAGATCCTTATCAGGATCTAGTCTCATGGACCAAATTTGACAGGTGGGCAGGGCTGCCCACCTGCCATTCACCTGATACCACAATGACATCAGTTGATTAGGCACTTAGAAGTCCAGAAGCTGGAACTTTAAAGCACCACACACAGTTATTCCAGGAGGCCTTGGCTCTATCACCCATCAACTGATGGTCACTAGTTCTGAATCCTGTTTTCCCTTGCCAATGCACAACTGGGAAGGCACTTTAAGGCAGCCACATCTCTTCCTGCCCCACACTTGACATCACATACAATGTCAAATGTGGGTAGTTGGGTGCGGTTTGGAGAAATTGGCCTTGTGGGTCAAATTTGAACCCCTGGCAAGGCACATTTGGCCCACAAGCCAAGTTCCCCGACTCCGATGTAGACAATATTAGTTGAAGGAGCAATGGTCTGGCTTAGTATAAAAGTGGCTTGCTATCATAAGCATATTCTGCCATTTTATGGACCTCCGTTCTGTTGGTAGGCTATGTTGATCAAGGGTGAGGAAGCTGTGGCCCTCAAGATGTTGGGCTACAACTCCCATTATCCCAAACCATTTGTGGCCTGATGGGAGCTGGAGTCTAACCGTATCTGGAGGGCCACAGCTTCCCCAACCTCTGCTATAGATGCTACCGGGGAGATCCTCTGCCACAAAAAAACACCACTTCAGTATTCTTTTATGATTTCTATGTCTTCTCTAATAAAAGTACCAGATTAGCTTCCTTCTGCTTAGAGACAATAAAAGGTGAATGAAAGATGTTGTGGTCCAATGAGAGCCGCAAAGCTTCTCAGATGTCACAGAGAGTGTGTAAATTCCCAGTCAGTTTAGATAACTATATTAACCAAAATATCCTACAACCATATTGGCTTATTCATACACTTATTATTTATGTAGGAGCTGCTCTACAATGGCACCGTTTTATTTATTTTAGCCCTGAGCGAGTGCGCTGCACGAGCATCTACTGCATGCCTATTAGCCTGGTTCACAGATGAAGGGTTGTTACAGTTCCTGAACATTTTCCTATCTCTTCATGATGATTTGAAAGGTGGCTCTCCTGACCTTCTGTAACCTAAAATGATTTCAAACTTGTCTAAATAATATACATGTTCTGTCTTCTTTTGATTGAATGATGAATAGCACTTAAGAGTGATTGATTGGAGGCCATTAACATGGCCAACGTGTTTAGAATGGATCACAATCTTCCCCTCGTCACCACGCTGTATCCTATGAATTTGTCCGGCGTCTCTTTATTTCTTTGTCTCTGGCCACTGCAGCATGTTAACTTCAGCCAATTGGCAAACAAGCAATCCCTCTGGCACCGGCACAAATGTCATTTCTTGGATTGTCCATTAAGGGGCTGGTGCAAGGGATATGTAGCTGATCCTTCCAAAAGAATAAGCACATCCTCAGGATGAAGCATTCTGTCTTCCTCATTCTCTCTCTCTCTCTCTCTCTCTCTCTCTCTGTGTAAAACCAGCATTTCTAATAATAGTTAAAGCATTGATATTTCTTATAAATGACAAGCATCCCGTTTAACCATGTATCTATCTTACTTTAGAGACACTCAGGCAACAAACGTGTTATATGTCTTGGATAGAAAGTTACATACAAGTCTTCCTCTGCTTAAAGAAAGAAAGAAAAACTGAATGATTTCTCACATACACACTCCATTGGTCACTTGTACTTTTCATAAGCATTGCTCTTAATCTGGAAGCCAAACGAACCTCCAACCCTACATGTGTTTAGTTGGAAAGAAAGTCCCATTGATAGCAAGATAATGTATTTCCTAGCCAGCTGTTTAGGATCAGAATATATCCAGGTATAGATGTTTTAAAAATCTTGCTGTAAACAAGTTTTCCTTTACAAAAAAAAGAAAAAAGGAAACAATATAAGCAGGAAAGCCACTTACATACTTACATGAGCCACTTACATGAGCAGAGGGTGGAGGAGGCAGCCCTGGGGTGGGAACTATGAGCTTTTGGAGGATTCATGAGGATAAACAGGACTCCCAAGTCCTGTCCTTTATGGAGCTGAAAGGCCTTTGGGACTTCAAACTTTTCAGATCTTTATTGAGACCACTGTACTACACATCCCCAGGAGTACCTTCGGTGTTTTTAACAGCTGAGACCAATATATTTGCAGTGGCAATAAGTGTTCATTTATACCTTTTTAGTTTATTAGTCTAAGCCAGGGATCCGCAAACTTTTTCAGCAGGGGGCCAGTCCACTATTCCTCAGACCTTGTGGGGGGCCGGACTATATTTTTTGGGGGGAAATGAACAAATTCCTATGCCCCACAAATAACCCAGAGATGCGTTTTAAATAAAAGCACACATTCTATTCATGTAAAAACACCAGGCAGGCCCCACAAATAACCCAGAGATGCATTTTAAATAAAAGGACACATTCTACTCATGTAAAAACATGCTGATTCCCAGACCGTCCATAGGCCGGATTTAGAAGGCGATTGGGCTGGATCCGGCCCCCAGGCCTTAGTTTGCCTACCCATGGTCTAAGCCATGTATGTCTGAGTGCAGACAGTCAAAACTTGCTTAATGAAACAAATGTGAATCTGATCCAGTAGCTGAATCTCCGGGTGCCCCAAACGAGGGCTTGTGCTTCATTCATCTGACTTACCTATTGGGAATATAAGGGTGGGGTGGAGGGAATATATAGATAAAAAATAATTCCCAAAGACATCAATATTCAGGTACCATCAAGTAATCATGAGGAGACAAAATGTAAAGCATTTGAACGAATACAAGCCATATGGTAAGAACTGGAGTGCAACAAACATTAGATTTCTGAATATCTGAATCAAAGTCACATGTCTTTTACTTTTTAGTGGCATACTTGTACTGTCAGAAAGTTGCTTTGGGGGTGCAGAATTATACCCATATATTAAGCCATTATCTTTACATAAGGCTTATCTATGAATATTTCAGCCATAACAGTAAATTGCAGGTGGTTTTGTATAGGTAACATAGCACTTCTGGGAATCCCCAGGTGCAGTATAAGTTCAGTGGAACCTTACAAATGGCACAGATTATATTTCTACACATCAATTATATGGGTTTCTGGATACTTGAACACATAAATAAATAGACAGGTATATCAACTAGCCCTCTGGGGAATAATGCAATATTGTTTGTGATTGGAAAATATTACACAAGATCTTACATTTGGTATGTGGGTACCAAAGATAAGCATTTTCACTTTCAGCAAAGAGAGGGAATCACACATAATGGCTTCAGTTGCAAAAGGCATTAGGAGCTACGAAAGCACAGTGTGTGTGTGTGTTGGGATTCTATGGATTCCGGTGCAATTTTTATTTTTTGCCAGCTAGACACTTGTTGTTCTACAAACAAACTCTCCCAGACAGATGCTCATTTGGGAAGTAGCAGAATGGCTGTGTTTCCATAGCAAATGATTCAGTCCTGATTTTCCTGGATCTTTTAAAACACACACACACACACACACACACACACACACACACACACCATTTTCTTTCATGTAATGACTTGTGGCTGCCTGCATGCATCAGGATATTTATTTCCTGTTGTAAACAGCATCTTTACTAACAAATCAAGGGGTCATTTCACATTGACGCTTTTCATTATTTAGCAGTCAGAAGTGCACATGAAAAACAGCAACTGAGAAGTTGATCAGGGTCTTTATTTGAAACCCACAGCTATTTAGCAGTTGATGAAGAAGTTAGCAAACTCTCAGGGAAATTTGGAATGTTTCCCTCCAAGTACGGAAAGAGATTCTGTCACCCGTACCAAGTTTAATCAGCATGAATGCTGCTCGAAAGACATACATTTGAGGAAGCATTTAGCAAGCAGCATAGTACATTAGTGTCACAAACACTTTATGCTTCCAAACACGTTGCCCAGTGTGGTTATCAACAGAAGTTAACAGATGAACAGTGTGAAAACACATAGCAGTGTCAGTGCGTGTTTAGAAATGAGGCATGCTTTGGAGGAAACCGGGATGTCAAAAGGACAGAGATGAAAGTGGAATGAAGTCAAACCATACCTCCGTGCTGATGGCCAAGGATAGGAAAGGAATCGCATCTGTACCTCATATATAGATGTCTCCCTGTGAGTTTAGGAAAGTCCTTGCAGCCCAAGGGCAGATCATCTTTACAAAGCCCTACAGTAATAATAACGGGTGCATTATGAAATTGAGCGTGACTCTTGCATTATGAAAGTGAAGATTGCTTAGGGGGGGGGGTTTTTGGCCATTTCACCGGAACTAGAGTCTCTTTGCATGTTTACTCTTTAAACATGCTTCATTTGGGAATGTAGTTACTTAGAGACAGCAGACAATCTTAAGTAAACACAACTGACATTTGGACAGTTAGGGGATGCTATTCAACAGAAAAACAATGATCGTTTATTATCTTCATAGCAATTCAAAGAAGCAATGTCATTTTGAGAGAAAGTTAGGGGGTAGTTGGTTATAATTTGCCCTTTGTTTAAAGCTTTTTGTGATTTTTCTTTCTTTTTTTGTGGCTCACTTGATATATTTTCTAAGTTGTTGGTTTTTTTTGTCCCAGAATCTAACTCTTTACAGGTGAGTGTTCCAGTAACTTATTTTTATATTTAAATGAACCACAAGTAGCAGAAGCAGGTAATCTGAAATTGACATGGGGAGAATTTCTCACTGGGGTTCTATAGGAGAACACACATATATAGGTACACACACACACACACACACACACACACACACACACCCCTTTTCCTACTAAGTAAAGTTATCAAAGGAGATTTGCTTTCTTTTCAATACACTTGAAGAGTGCTTTATGATCCTGTTGCCCGGCTATTAGAAAAAGCTTAGCTTTCAACAAAGGTAATTAAATTATAAAATCATGCCTGCAATCATCAAACTACTCATAAAACAAGAAATGAAAAAAAGATCTCCACCCCTGAAATAAAATTCTTGAAGGCTTCTCTTCACGTAATATTGCTCCCTGATGTTAATTACATTTAAATGGAAGAGTACTATTTTGGTATCATTCATATGCCTTGAAAAGTACTTTCCAGTTTATCATACCTGTCAACCCCTGTGCATCACAGGCTAATACTTTATTAAGAAAAAAATCATTGGGGAGCTGCTGATCCCATTTAAGTACATTGGGCAGAATGTAAGACTAATTAAAAAGCATATTTTACATTATTAATTTCTGAGTTTCACTTAATGAATGTGAAATGACAAGGCTACTATTTTTACATTCAGGCTCTCTGGGTTCTTTAGTCAAGGGAATTAAATTCTAGGGTTGTTTTTTTTTTTACAAAGATGCTGCTTGAGAGATTTGTTTTCAAGAGCAACTAAGCTTTTTGAGCAAGGTTTTTTTATATATAAAAAAACCAAAACCCGGGAAGTACACCAAAGCATATTACAACCACTTAAAAGAAGAGTTAAATAGATGTTGTTGTTGGGATTTTTGTTTTCCATCTCGATACTATAAAAGTATTTTAGATGAGGTATAAAATATGGTTTTTAAATTATATTATGATTTGCAAACACTAAAAAATAATTGCAGTGCAGTTGAGAGAGCACGAAAACATCTAATCTTTATTGTGTAAGACAATGTGATAAAATATTTTACAGCCAAAAGCTCATTTTGCATCTGGAAAATTGTGTAAACTGATGGGGGAGGGGGGGAAATCTCATTAAAACCAAAGGTTGTTTTTTTTTTAATATTCTTAAAACAAAGCAATAGACTATAATTGCAGTTCTACTCCCACTCAGATTTTATTAAATTATACAGTTGTACAAATGTCTAATATTCTCTTTAAAGAAAGACATAAAATACGAAGGGCTGTGAGATCAGGCAGGTTGATCTGAATTTATGCCAATATTTCAGAGAACAATGCTGTTACACGCTATAAGAATTTTGTTTTGGGTGTTGTGTTCAACTAGAGCAGTGCAGTTGTTAGGAAGCACTAGATGCTGTGTGTGTTACTTAAAACTTTGCCAGGTGGAGACTGGCACTATGCTCCTTTTGAGTACTACATAATAACACATTTTAATAGGGCTGTGGAGGGAGGAGAGTCAAAATCTCTCCCCCCCTCCAAATGTGCTTACAATTAGCTCTCTGTACTTTTATTGTCTTTTTCCCCCCCTAACCACAAAACTCACACTGGAGGCAAAGCTTAACTGCCAAGGCTTTCCTCGTGTAAATATTAGGAAATTACATTTGTACAAAATGCAGGGCTTTGTCAATGAGGGCTGGAGCGACTCCAACACAAATTAATCAGGATAAAGTTGCTCTGTGTTCAACATGACCATAGTTTATTTTCTTAAAGCATTAATTTGTCAACAGCTTTCCTGCCTCGCTGTGACTCATGCGAATGGCATTAAAGGAAGACCCAGATTTAGTCCGTGCTGATCTACCTTGCCGTTTTCAACAACCCATTCCAGCCATTTGAAACATTATACGGCTTCATTTTCAATACTGGCTTTTGCACAAAAGGCTTTGAATCATTTGCAAGCAGCAGAATGTTTTTTGTTGTTTTTTTTGCATTGAGAAAAATAAGTCATCTTTTTTAAAAATAATGTTAGCAGGACTGACAAAGCTAATTACTATAGCTGTGTATTATGTCAAATTTATATTCAAAATTGCCACAGATAGTCTGCCTAAGTAAACTATGCTCCAAATGAAAAAGCAGCATTCTAAACACATCTCTCTCACTCATTCCTGTCTTCCTGATGACATCACAGCATTCTTAATTGTAACCTGGTTTTCTCAAACATTATCCATTCATTGTTCTGTTTCTGGAATGCACAATGGGATCCACGTTTCAGGCTCGCCAAAGCAAATTGAGGAAATGTTTCAGTTCCTCCTTTGCCAAATATCGTAACGACTTGTCCACAGAAGCAAACCTTACTTGTGACTGTTACACCACGAGTAAATGCAGCATTCTTATCAGACGCAAATGCTATTGTTCAGTCAGGGACTCCTATAATGTTTCTACTGCTCATATGTATACGTGAACAATTTTATTCACACGAATGGGTACTCTCTAGTCTTAATTTGTCTTATGTCAGTAGCTAACTTTTCACAGTTGTGCAGTTATAGCTGATTCAGCATTTAGCTTTGGGGAGACTTGCAATCTGTATTTCACTAGGTAATGCTAATTGCTTAATAAAGTCATCACATTAGGAAATAGGGAGGGGGGGAAAATAAACAAATCAGAATTGTTTGTCTCTTGTGCTTCTTGTTTGTTTGTTTGAAAATCTCAACCCTCCCCGTTCTTCTAGAGCAGTTTATATTAACATAGGTGCCTGAATAATATTGGCACTCCCCTTGTTTTATTAGTATACATTTGCCTTGTTCACAGTTTTATTATTCAAGAATTCGGTTGTTGCCAAGTATTAATCAATATATTATGCTGCTCAGTTGGGCAAGCTGTACGAAAACATAGTGCCCCTAGGGTTAATACAGTCAAGAGCCAGAAAAGTGTTTTAGACATGTACACAACATGTGGTTTACTATTATCATTAAATGAGGTGAACTGGGACTCTATACATATGGATTTTGAATTGCATAAATTTTGATTGATATCATTTGAAGACTGAGACCCTGAAAGGGTAGATTTTGTGAAAGACAATACACAGGCCAGCTATTACCACATACAATAGTACCAGGGAAGAAGAAGAAAAAATATCTGAAATGAGCAAGGCAGCTGGCTTTTAAATAGCTAAAACATAACATCAATACTTATTTTGAATAATGGAAAAAAGAGGTAAAAGATGTTGACCTCTGCCTGACAATAACATGTTCCAAAAGTAGAACTGGTCTCAAGGGACTATTCCTGCACTCCACAGTAGCCACTACAATTTCCTCCCCCCTCTCTTTTTCTCCCTTGTTTTTTGCCCTTTCTCCTCCTCTCACTCTCTCAAAAAGATAAATATTTTTTGAGCATTTAAACATTATGGACAACCGGCCAGAAAAAGAAAAAGAAAGAAAGAATTTTCACAAATTCAGGAAACACTTGAGAGGTAAAACCAACATCCTGAGACAGGAGACAGGCCAGCTTTTGACACCAAGGTTGGACCTGGGAGGCCTAGCAAACCCTTCAGCCAGGAAGTTCTTGCCACAGAGGTCAGGGCTTCGGGGACCTCGCATGAAGGCAAACGGGAACAGAACTTTCCATGCACCATCAAAACCAACAGGCCTTTTCATGGGAAATTTGCTGGAAATTTGCTGATCTGCATTAAACATTGATGAGATTTAGAGAGTAAGAGCCTTTCCCTCAACTTCTGGTGGCTTACAGGTTCATGCCGTTTTAAGTAGTGAATTATATAACATATGCAGGAATTTGAAAGGTCTCTGAGGCCTTTAAACCCATTTTTCTCCTTAACATGTGATCCGCACGGAAAATTATCAATACATCACTCCACGAGATTCATTCAATTTGCTCAGATTTGTTAAAACTTTATTCTGAGAGAGCACTGGATAATGCTTCATTTATTATTGATGCCCCATAAATGTATTAAAACATTAACCATATTTCTCCGCCATGGCATACTTCAATTCTCATGGGGTTGTGGGGGGGGGGTAGAGGGGTGGGAGAAGTCCAAATGTTTCTCCGACTGCTACTTTAGTTTCCCCAAGGAGCGAGCATGTTTGTGTTGTGCTACACCTTTAAGTGTTGATTAGGCTTTCATGTTAAGGTGACGGAAGTGTCATGCCATGTTTCCCTTTAATGGGGTAATAAGCTGCATCAGCCACATGAAGGAAACGTTCCTTTTCAAGTCAAAAATGGCAAAAAAAAAAAAAGTTTGTGTGTAAACACAAAAAAGGCATTCTCTTACTTCAGCTTAACTTGGGGAGATAAGCTGGGGCGAGGGGGAGGAGTTGTGTGAATCTGGAACAAGCGTTTTGCCCTCCTTCTGATACTAACATTCCCTATGAACTTCTCAGCATGTCATATACAACTCGACTTTCTTTCTTTCTTTCTTTCTTTCTTTCTTTCTTTCTTTCTTTCTTTCTTTCTTTCTTTCTTTCTCTCTCTCTCTCTCTCTCTCTCTCTCTCTCTCTCTCTCTCTCTCTCTCCATACAAAGGTTTTCTGTCATTTAAGCAAGAAAATAGAAGAAGAAACGAGCTTACTATTTTAAAATCCTAACAGTCAGATAACCCCCCTAATTTCTATGTTACTATTGAGAGAGAGAAGGTTATTTAAGTTTGGTGTTCATTTTGAGGGGGGGCGAATCGTTTTATTCTTTTTCTTTGCTTCATTTTGGATGAGTGGGGGAGATATTTTTTGGTCATAAATGCCTCCTGTTCCCCCCTGCCACACCCTGTTTCCCCCAGCTATCATTATTGGGTAACAATTGGCGCAAACGTTATGGTGGGGGGAAAAGGGACATAAATCAAGAAATAAAAAATAAAAAATAAATAGTTTCTGCACATTTTCAAAAAACACGTCGTGCTCTCTGAGGTCCTTTTCATTTTAACCAAATCAGGGGGAACTTGTCCTCACAGCGGCAAGGCAGATGGAACAATAAATCACAGGAACCATTGACTGCCTGCAGTGTACTCTCCACAGCTGTCACTTTTGTGTCTCTTTGGTTTTAGCTGACATGGTATGAGGTCCACTGTGAACCAATCTGGACTTTTTTTTTTTACAGTCATATCCATCAAAACGACCAGTACCCATCAACCTACTGCCGCGATCGATTCGTTTGCTTATTCTCACGCATAAGCCAATACTCAGCTCACTAGGTGAGGCTTCGGAGAAGCACCTCATTTTGGGGAGGGGTTTGCCTCTAGCTACAGCTGTGATTTTCTGCGCATTCTTGGCGAACGTTATTAAAGTTGCATCACGATAGATATAGAGCAAAGCAGATAACACAGGCTTTATGCGGAAGAGCAGGGATATATGCAATAATGTCACTTGGCAATTGTTGGCTGTTGCAAATGTTTCTTTTTCAGTTGCGTCAAGATGCTTACCAAGCATTGAGTTTACAACTCGTTGTTGATTTTACAAAGTAAACAAGCAAATGTTATGTGCATAACCTTAGCTGTCTTTGTAAAGGTCAGAACGTACTTGCTAATTTCTCTTCCTGCCTTTTGGTGGCACTCTGATGCCAGCGATCGCCTCCAGTGTGTTTTGGAAACAAGACGTCCTTTCTTAACAAAAGACTCAATCTACAAAAGACTGCAAAACAAAAATTGATTAAATGTGAACTGTTGGAGGAAAGTTTACTTGGTGTAAAAAAAGAAAAAGAAAAAGCCCTGCAAGCACTAAATAGCAGGTCAGCTGTAATTTGGGCTAAAGGTTACATTATACACACAGTGATTGCATATTCATGTTGGCTAAATGAAGATTTTCTTGTTCAAACTCAAATACTAAAGGCATAACATGTGAATATAAAGATATGGAATTCATGTGAGGCTGAAGCCCCTTATATTATTTTTAGACAAGTGTTAATCTAAACGTGGCCCTTTGATTCCTTTTGTTTTGTTTTGTTTTGTTAAGTAGATGTTTCTTGGACTATTGTAAACATTAGAACAATTTTTAACAAATCATGTTTGTGAGCAATGTGAAAGTAGAGGATGTGTGTGTATATATATATATATATTCACACATTTTAGCACAAATACACAGGCATTATTTCTGAAAGCTGTTTTCAAAACCTCTGCTTAGGTCAAGTTAAATTTATTGTATTTTATATTGCTGAGCTCCATGATTTTGAATTGAGGTGACAGCTGAAAAGCACCAGAAACTTTTAGAATTTCAGAACTATGTATTCCTATAAAGGAAGAAATTAAAGTCCCACTCCTAGAAGGCAAGTAATTGCATTTTAAAAATACAAACTTAAAAGAAGCATATCAAAACACCCCTTTCCCCCTTAAAGATTTACGTTAAGAAAATACTTTTTCCATATGTGAACAATTCATGCACACTGCTTGTAGTTTAAAAAATCTCTTTAATATATATATATATATTGCATGATAACGTGAAGATGTTTGGTCTTGTAAACTATATTCCCACCCACTTTTTTTACAAAGCCTTTGATGAGTAAGTGTTCCAATGAAATATCATTAGTTATTATTATTACTACTACTAATAACCTTTATTAGTAGTCCTTTAGACCTTAGTAGACCTTTACTACTACTACTAATAATAAACCTCTTAACTTTAACCAAATCATTATTATATGTTTTTATCAGTGCTGTTGCATGAACCGAAAGACACTGTTATAGACCAAATGGTGCCTTCCTTTACAAACTACAAAATTCCAGTGATTTCACTCATAGCTGTCAATGATAGGCAAATTGAAAGTAATTGAAAGCAGAGTGTAAAGCAAGCAACATCCTATTGGACACACTGATTCTAGTACAACCAGTGGCTCTTTAAAAACCTGAATAAAGGAACACTCCATTCTGAGTATGTAAACATGCCGTGAAGCAAAGATATATGAAGCATCACAAGCTTCTGTTGGATGCAAATAAAAGTTAGCAACTGTGAGCTCTTCCTGGAGTCATGGATTCTACTGCTGCTATTTACAAAACAAAACAAAACACCCATCCTTTGAACTCAACATACATTTTGGCAAAATAAGGACTGCAGAATATAACATGATGAGAAATGGACTTTCAATGAAGGCCTTAAGTCACTAATGTATATAAAAATAAGATCTACAGATGGGAAAGGTCAACAGTCCCGAAATCTTTCCATTTTGAAATGAGCACATTTTAGAACTGGGTTTCTGGTATAAAGGGTAGTTATCTTTATAAATAAAGATCTCTCTGTATGTTAGTCCTAACAGCAACAGAAATTGGTATGTTTTCTATGAATCTTTTCCCCCAATTTGCATTCAGCAAAAGTGCAGTTGCAGCCAAAAATCCTGCAAGGGGGAAGACTGACAAGGAAATTTCTTCACTGGCTCGGTATGATAAATTTGGATGGCTCGTAAAGTCTAAGCTAGCAGTTGCAGCTGTTTCTTTTCTCAAAAAGCTAATCTTGCAAATACTATTGTACACATGCTTAATTTGGAACACTCAATCTCACAATTAGCTTGTGTTTTTTTTAATATTCAAATGACTTCACAACATCTCTGTTTACAGTATATATGCCTTCTATAAAGGAAATGCCCCAAATTCATCCCAGTAAAATTTCAAGCTGCTTTCTGCCTATATTTTGAGCATTTCTTTATCTGTTCTAGTTTTTGAAAAATCCAGTATATTGCCTATGAAATCTGTTTTTCCTTTAAAAGCTATGATTCTGAAGAAATGCACAGTAAAGTGTATGATGCCAACATTTGCCTGAACAGGACCACAATTAGAAATGCATTTATACTGAAACCTATAATTTTTTATAATGTGATGCTTTATTTTCATTTTTAAATGAGAGGGGAGAGAGAGAGTCTATTCAAATTACAGTTGAAAGGAGAGGAAACTAAACTTTGTATATATTAAGCCATGGTGCTGTCAGGGCAGGTTTTAGGACAGAAGTCAACGTAGCCACTCTACAAAATAAGAACTCCCCCCCCCCCTCTAAAGGCAGCATGCCTGGCTTTATCACATTTTGAAATTAATTAATACACATTACAATCTAAAGAGTGAAGGGAGGGGTGTATGATCATGAAGTCCAGAGTCTTCACCGTGTCACTGATATTAAGGTTGGACATCCCATTCCTATCGCCTTTTTATGATTTGGGTCACAATAGCATTTATTCCACCTTCTGATTGGTTAGCTTTGCTCCTAGGTTGTGCAAGAATAAGGAACTATGGCTCCTGGTTTTAATGTTTGGATGAAGTGTAAAATCACAATGGTGTCATACAGAAAATACCTTGTGGGGTAAAGCTGCTAGGATTATGGCCACTGCTACTTCAGCTTGAGGGTCAGGAACAGAAAATAGAGACCAGAGGACCCTTATAACAAATGCCCCGGCATGGTCAAAGAAAGCGGCAAAATAGTCATTTATTTCGGCATCTTGGTCAGAATGGTGGTAAAACTGGGGCAGCAACTCAGCTGTCTTAACAAAACTGCATAATTAAGAAATGAAATTTTATTTCACTGGGTTTGATAATATTTGAAAGGTTTATAGGAGAGGTTTTTTTCCCTTTCTTTAGTGGCTGTCATCTGGGACAACTAGACTTGCTGATTTTGCTTTCTGGGTGTTCTCTCATTCCGTGTGTGTGTGTGTGTGTGTGTGTGTGTGTGTTTGAGAGAGAGTGAGTTAGTTTACAGGTTATTAACCCTAAATGTTGCTGACACATTTAAAAGGTTGAGTCTTAGGGAAAAGTGTAAGATTGACATATATGAATACTGATTAAGCAAGTTCAAATGATTAAGGAAAACAGGGCATTCCACAGTAATGTCCTTAACTAAAACTATTTGGGGGGAGTAAGTAGTAACTAATTGCATCTGTTGGCTGAAGGTGGAGCAGGTTTAGCATTCCCATTATGTTACAAAATTAACAGTTATGAATTGCTCATTTTGGAGTCATTTCTTTGAAAAATTACTCACAGGCTTGTATTGGTATTTTATTCTTTTTCACTACGGAAGAATTGTTGCACAGAACATCAAAACATTGCAAATGATACAAGAGCTATATTTAGCTTGTTATCAATGAAATTCCAGCAGGGATCTGCATCTTTTACAACGCCCCATGCATCTGTGGGAAGAATTTTAGACATCTGTAATTGCTCTGCCTTTCCAGTATGGCTTTGGGGTATCAAGTGCTACTTTATTTGAATATCATAAGTAGTGAGTTGCTCTAAGCAAAGAAACAAAAAACCAGCACACACACACACAAACATGTCAGTTGCCCAGGTGACATTTTGTAGCAAACAAGGAAATCACAACTCCAGGAAGTGTTGTATTTTATGCCAACAACAATATGACAGTTTTCTCTGTAAAGAAAACATGACACTTTTCCAAATATCAGAGGATGCCTCCGCCGCTCCAGGGATTCCTGTACTGTCACTGAAATGGAAGGTCACAGGCTGGCTTCATGATTTCTATAGTTTCAAAATGTTGTGGTAGAGCGTCTCCACGCTAAATGCTGTAGGCTAAGGGAAATCTCTTCCTTCATCTCTGAAAGGAGTGACAGGAAGAAAAAGGTCCCGCTTTGACAGCAGTAACCTCTAGGTCTGGAGGTGCTGGCCCTAGCAACTCTGAAGTGAAATTACCTATGTTAATATGTTGTTGTCTCTGTCTGGTATATAAATACACACATACGTGTGTGCGTGAGAGAGAGAGAGAGGAGGAGGAGGAGAGGGGGAGAGAATGTGCCTTGTGCTCTTAGAGAACATACTTTGAAAGCTACGGGAAGGAAATGTATTCGAAAACTCTGCTTCCAGAAAGCATTGGGCTTGGTTTATTCTCAGCTAGCCTAACCAGGTGGAAACAAGGCCAGCTTGAATAACTGTATCCCCTCTTGGAAAGATAACCCCAGTGTTTAGAGGGCTGTGACAAAAGTCATGGACACGGACAGTTGCTCCATACATTTCTAGTCAGTTCATGAGAGGAGGGGGAAGCCAGGTTCTCTGTATATATACTGACACTTCCTAAATGTTGCGGCTGGATTTGTGTTTTTCCCCGGGAAGGGGTGGAAACAAGTGAGCATAGGCAATCACTGTTGATGACACGACAGAAACACACAGCAAAATCAGAGGGACACTTCCTGTCGTCAGACTGGAATGTATCCTGAGGTTTCGACTTCAGTGCCGCCAGTCCCATCCAAAGCAAGGCAAAAGTCTCTGAAATCCATTTCTCAGAAGACGTGAATTTTCTGTATCCAACCCTCAAGAGTCAAACTGCTGTTTGGCACACCGAGGCATAATTGAATGAATAACCTGCTGGTTGCTTAAAGCCGGGGGGGGGGGGAATGCTTTCAGAATATGGAAAGAATTGAAACCCATTTGTTCCTAGCGTTCCTCCTCTCTCCAAAGCACTCAGATCAAAACACACCTTACTCTATAGATTATATACTTCCTGCTGCCCATTTTATAAGCAATAAGAATTTAATAACTGAGGGCAACTCTATAGTAATATTTATATGGGTCAAGTGGCTTAAAGAGTATGCAATAAATGTAACATTATGAACCACATTGCCCCTTTTTAAATAATGCAGCTTGAACCACGGTATTATGTTTCATATTCTGGGGGAAAAAGGTGTCTCAGCATACGCTTTTGGAATACAACAGACATGAAAAGTTATACTGATCCCATAATAAAATCACTGCCTGTTTAATATGGTGTGTTATGTAGAGCTCCAGATCTTAATAGCAGACCACAGCAAGAATGTCCCAGATGATATCAACAAAACCTTCACTTTCTCATTAGCAATCAGCAAATTCTCCTGGTGTCTGCTAGTTTCAAATAAGGGCAAGTGCCTCTATGCCTTGTGTGAAGCCCAATAGGATCATAGAAATAATGTAGTCTAATCAGCAGTGAACACATGAGAGCCGGCATTCATAACAGAATGAAGGGAGTTTGGTGACTCCTATTCAGCAGCTTTTAACAGTTTCCAACATTCTGAAAAGGAAGCCTGCCATATTGGTAGGAAGTGGAGAATGGAAGATTTCTGCCCTTTACAGCTTGCCCTAAATGTCTTATTCATCTATTGTGATAGAAGAAAGCACGCCATTATAAGTGACTGGGTGAAGTAGTGGCAAGAGCATATCTCCAAATATTTAAGAATAATATGCATTGTGCGTGTCATTGGTGTTCTGAAATGCAAATAAGTCCTTGTAGTAGTAGTAGTAGTAGTAGTAGTAGTAGTAGTAGTAGTTAGAAAAGGTGTTTCTTGCAGAGGACAGTGAACTTTTGTCATAGTAAAGCTATAGCACAGAAAAGTTATTGATGGGAAATATAAACACACACACACACACACACACACACACACACTAATTCTTCTAGCTGTGATCCTCAAATCACTTTTTGTAGAATGCATGATGGCAGATCGAACATTTGCAGCACTGTGGCCTACAGGTATATATTTCGGTTAATTACATTTCCTCCAGGGTAGCAAACATGATCCTCCCTCCACCACTCCCAGTTTTACCTTCACATGCCTGTGAAACAGTTTAGCCTGAGAGTTTTTAGGTCTGATTTGTCCTGTGAGCATCATGGAAGTCAGGAGCTGCTGAAGCAGAACCAGGGAACTTTGATTTGATGTGATTCAAATGTTTAGCTGCACCTATATGTAGAAGCTGGTGAGCTACCAGAGCTTGGAACAGCTTCCAGGGAGTGGTGTATTCTCATGATCCAGACTGAGATCCTGGCCATTAGACCTTCCTGAACAGGAAAGGTGCTAAAAGGCTCCCTCTTTTCAGATGAGACTTTGCCTGAACAGCAAGGTCTTCTTGGCTTGGAGGTTTTTGTATATTTCTCAAGTGTGGCTCCTGGTTGTAAGAATGTAAGAAGAGTCACGGTGGATCATTCCAAAGGCCCATCTAATCTAGCATCCTGTCCTCATGGTGGTCATAAGAAGGACCTGAGTGCAAGAGCCTTCTCCCCATTTGTGGTTGCAATTATGCAGAGGCAATACAAACATGGGTGTAGCCAGGATTTTTTTTGGGGGGGGGCAGAACCTCAGTTAGCTATGTATTTTTATTATTTTTTATTGATTTAGTGGGGGCAGCTGCCCTTCCCTGTCTCCCCTTGGCTACGCCCATGAATACAAACATCTTCCTCTGATCCAACTCCTGGTCTTGTTCTCCAGTTCTCCAGGCCTTGCACCCTGATGTTGACTACTTGGCTAAACTCTCGGGTGCCAACACCTACCTATAGCTCAACCTTAACAATGGCTGAATGAAGATTTGAATTTGACCATATACCTCTTAAGGTGCTATCAGACTCCACTTTGTTTTGCAAGTCACTGCAAGCCTTACCACTACTGACCTGCCATTTTATTATGTGGTAAGCACAAGTCTTGCCATGTTTCTTTCAAATCTGCAGTAAGTACTGGTGGCATGTACCTTGCTATTGGTTTTGGGCATACCCTTATAGCATTTCTGGTCCTATGAATAAGGTTATTACAACCTCTGGGTATCCTTTGGGTAACCTATGGGATCCTTATCAAACTCGAAGAATACAACACTGACTTGCTGTTTCTTAATAGTACACTCAAGGCAAGTTTCAGTGCTACTTGTTCTTTAGGCAGAAAAACTATAGTTTGGGTATTGCGATAAAATCTCTATAGGTTAGCCTGAATCCCCCCAGGCTCTAGACTGGGCAATTGTGCCTATAAACGATTACTTCAGAACAATTGATTTGTGCTTATAGAACATCCCTGTCCCTTTACTACAGGCTTCCTCAACCTTGGCCCTCCAGATGTTTTGAGACTACAATTCCCATCATCCCTGACCACTGGTCCTGCTAGCTAGGGATCATGGGAGTTGTAGGCCAAAAACAACTGGAGGGCCGAGGTTGAGGAAGCATGCTTTACTACATAAGGGCATGCGTAGACTAGGGACTTAGCTACATTTGTAAAGAAAAAGCATTTTATATGTGTTATAACAGTGTGACACCAGATGGCGCTGTGGAGTCCCATCTTTTGCCAACGTGATTTTGCACTATGAAGGTTAGAATGCATTTTCCTGAAACACTTTTTTGATGTGTCTAGGTCCAGCCTGGGTTTTGCAATGGTTGGTTGCACTGAATCAGTATGTCTGACCCCTAGAAGGCCCTTGGGACATATCGGTCCTTGTTATGGTTGGGGATAGTCTGAAAATACTTAAAGGTACTGCACAGCACTATATCCAGGTGCTAGCTGTAATTTCTTTGGCTCAAGGACATCTACCTAGCACTTTTGATTTAGTCTTGGAGGTGACTGAGAGAAGTTGCTACCCAAACACTGCAAACTTTCTCACATAGAAGGATATATACATGTCAGAGCCTGAGGCAATCAGGAAAGCAAGAAGCCATGGTTGTCAAAATGTGAGGCAATCCTCTCCCAGGATATGTGGGCAGTTGCTCTGGGAAGCTGAGATGGCCCTCGCTCAATATTTTGCATGCTCCTTTACATGATCAGGAAATGGACCAAATGCTTCCCCCTTGGGCTTGGTGCACTACTGACTGCCATGTTGACTGGCTGGTCTAATGAGGTACCTGGCTATTTGACATGGGATTTTTAAGTATTAAAAGGTGCTGCAAGATTTCTTCAGGACTATTCCAGCACAATAATAATAATAATCTAACTGGAAATGCTTCCTTCCATCTGTTTTGATTTCCCAAGCCTTGCAGCATCCCTTGAGCTACTTAGGTAGAGCAGAACTGAAATTATGATTTGAGCAGGGAATTCCTGATGTCATGCAGGCCTCATAATGCTAATGTGGATATGGGGTGTGTGCACAAAAGAGAGTTAGCTTGTTAGGAGGAGGTGATTAACCTTTCCTGGGTTCAAGACAGTTTACATACAATACAACAAAACAGAAAACAGGAAAGTCAAAGAACAACAGGCAATTGTAGTTCAAGCTCTGCAGGGCTGGCCCAAGACATTTTGTGGCCTGGAGCAATTTATAGTGCCCTCTTCCCATTCCACGTACAGAGGCTTATTGGACTGACAGCTGCATCTTACTTCAACACAGATGATGGGGCAGCAAGCTTCATTACACCTGAGGCACCATGTCCTGAGGGCCCAGGAGAGGTTATGCTGCAACAGAGGGGAATGACTGAAGGTCTGAGGAAGAATAACCAGCTGCTATGCTGGCCCTGTGCATCTGCTGCCTCAGGTGGTTGTCTCACTCTGTATAATGGTAGAGTCGGTCCTGTCTAGATGTTGATGACTTTACTTGTGTGTAATGGTGATAAACAGAGCATGATTGGTAGAGTAGGGGCTTACATGGAGAGGTGGTCTATAAGGCATGTTTGTTCCAGGCCATGAAGATATCAAAGGAGCATTTTGAACTGGGCCTGGAAAGGCACAAACAGCCAGTCTGGTTGCTGAAGAAAATGTTGGGTATGTCCTCACTTGTCTGCAGTGTAGTCATCAGGAGGAATGCTGCAACATTATGGGTGGCAGCGAACTTTTACTCAGAGCAGACCCACCCAAATTAATGAATATGGTTAAATTATATCCATTAATTTCAATATGTCTACTCTGGGGTAAAATGCCACCCTATCCAGTAAACGTCAAGGGCAGTGCCATGAAAAGTATTGTTGAAGATAAGGATCGTGCAGACACCTCTATTCTGAAAAGGGTTGGGACCTTTGGAACAGGTGCAGTTGATGAAATACACAGCCAGTACAGTGGGACCTCGGGTTACATACGCTTCAGGTTACATACGCTTCAGGTTACAGACTCCGCTAACCCAGAAATAGTACCTCGGGTTAAGAACTTTGCTTCAGGATGAGAACAGAAATCGTGCTCCAGTGGCGCCGCAGCAGCAGGAGGCCCCATTAGCTAAAGTGGTTAAGAACAGTTTCAGGTTAAGAACGGACGCTCGGAACGAATTAAGTACGTAACCAGAAGTACCACTGTAATTGCTGCTACCCATCCTTACAGAAATAACAAAAGGTCCGGGAGAATTTCAAGTCCTCAAAACTGCATTGATGGGCTTTGGTGCAGTGTGTGTCATTGATGCAAAACAGGCAGGGTAAAACACCCATCATGAACACCAGGATTGCCAGTTAGGCTATTACCCTTAAGCAACAATGGCTGGGAAGTAAGTTCCACTGAACTCAGTTGTTCACATTTCTAAGTAAACATGCTTAGGATGAAAGTAGTTTACACTTGACTTTGGAGAGCTCTTGTGAAGTCTGCAGTTTGTGTGGGACATCCTTGTGTGGAAAAGCGAAAGGCAGGCTGTATTATTGCTGCTACAGGGATTTCTTGGACCATCCTGAGAAAACAGTCGCAAGCTGCATGGAGGGTAGCAAGAAGTACAAGTTTATGGCCTCTGTGGGGATTTCCTTCATACATGCTAGCAAGTCCTGGGAAGCCTCTGGATATGAATATTGTTCTGAAAGGGAGTCAGAGGTTGACTGGTTATTATGACAAAGCTGAATGGACTGAATGGATTAGAAATACTTTCTTACATTTTTATCCTTCCATTCTTTTGCCATCGATCCCAAGGCGTTCCCCAGTCAGGCACCCACCCAGGCACTGACCCAAGGCAGACCTGCCAGGTGGTGGCCTCACAAGCCTTCGGACCATACCTTGTCCCCTGCTCAGGTTTTCAAGAGCCAATGACAGCCACAAATTATGTAATATTCTTAATCCCTCTCGGCCCCCATGCATTTCTGGCACCTGTATAAATAAGGGGAAATGAGCGATAAAGAGAGCGATTAGACGGAGTTGTTTGACAATGGCAGAGAGCCACAGCATTTTTAGCAGCTGGGACGTATCACTGAAACCGGAGCTGTGCTGTTTGGAGACAGGATGAGCTGTGGAAACATAGGAAAGGACAGATATATCACTAGGCTCTATTTTGAAGTATCTCCAGTCTTCAGAGGGAGTCAATTACAAGGAGGGTCAGTTCCCAGAAGTAATGTAGTCCTTCTGTAATGGGTGTCTGTTATTCTGTACTAAATAAAGACAGATGAAAGAAAGAATGAAACAAGAGAGAGAAGGGAAATCTCCAATCAGGGCTCACAGACATTCCTTTCATATGTAGGTACCACCAGCATCTTCAGAATTGTGTTTATAATTTTGCAAAAGATTTAAATAGGGACCTGTTGGCTATTCACATTTGCATATTTCTGAGCTACTTAGCTGTTTAAGGACAAAGATAACAAAATTGTACATATTATCCAAGCTTTCAAGACATCAAAGATGTATTCTTCAAGCCCAGAATATTGCTTAAAATGACACTTCTAAGCACAGAGCCTAAGAAGTGTAGTTAAGGATTGTAGCTTTCATTGTATCCAACACATAAAGAAGGGAGCCTTTGAGGTGTTAGAACCTTGTTTGACTGTCTTTTCTTTTCTTTTTTATTCCTTTGCAAGCTTAAAAAGGTATCATTAATAACACACTGATGTCTCTCTGTTTGTTCTACCTCACAAGGCACTTTCCAAACTAATTTTGAGAAAAGCTATTGAAACCCTTAGTATTTACTTGATTTTACACAATGATTTCCCCCCACAAGACACCTGCTAAGCAAGAAGGGTAGAAAGCTATTTACATAAACATGTTTAAACTTAATAAAAGAGATGGTGTTTAAAGAGCAAGGGAAATCAAAGTGTTCGCACACTCAGAGGCAGCAATACATGAACAAGTAGCCAGGCTTCAGTGGAACTCTTAAAGACAGCAAAAAGAATAATTTAGACTGTGATCCTATATCCTGTGTAAGATTGCAATCCTAACCACATTTTACTAGGAAGTGTCATTGAATCTTCTGGGATTTGCTTCTGAGGGGAATCTGTTTAGGATTACACTGTAAATGAACCTTATAAATGTAAAACCACATCTGGATAAAACCATTTCTATCTTATTATCATTTCTTTCAGACCTATGCCAAAAATCCAAGTGAAAACACAGCAGTGTGGCTGCAGAACAAAGGCAAGGTTAGGGTCTGCCTTTTAAATGTGGGGTAACAAGCAAAGCAGTCTGTAGGCTCCTATGTATTAATGAGGTGGCTGAAATTATTTAGCTTACGAACATGAAAAAATATTTTGCTAATAAAGCTTTGGTTCACTGGCAGTAAGAGAAATGCTCCAAGGGTGAGCTTGGAATAATGTTTTCTAAGCATGTAAGAAGAATTTTGTGGGATCAGGCCCAGATCCATTTATTCAGTCACCCTGTTTTCCAACAGTAGTGAGCTAGTCACCTCCAGGAACTGCACAAGCAAGATGCAAATGTGACTGCTTTCTCCAGACCTGGTTTATTCCCAAGAGGTATCCTGTTGTTTAACATGCAGGTTTCAGTGTCATGTAGTGGTCACAGCAGGGATGGCTAACCCTGTTTAGAGTCTTAATCCAGCCCTCAAAGCAAATGTTTTGCCCTCCCAACTCCAGTGCTTTTGGTGGTGACAGTAGCAGAGAGAGAGAGAGAGAGAGAGAGAGAGAGAGAGAGAGAGAGAAATTAAACAGACCAGAGTAAGGAACTCCTAGCCTCTAAGCCAAATTTGACCCAGCAGAGGTCTCAATTTGGCCCACAAGGCCATTCCTTGCAAGCAACACCTAAATGCTGCATGTGGCAACAGAGGAACAATTGGAAGCTTTAAGTAATAAACATCTGCTCCCCACTCCAGGCCAAAGAGGTTCCCCACCCTTGAAGCAGATACAGTGCTGGGGTAAAACCTGATGAGGATTCAAACTGCCCCCTTTCTGGTCGTCAGATAGATCATTTCATGAGTAGAGAGAGGGTGATAATACACACACCTCTCCTCAACTGAACTTCATGGAGTTGCGTTTATGTTTGCCTCTGTGTGAGAGACAGTCCCCAGAGAAGGGGTGCGGCCATTGGACAGAGTAAGCCAACTACCTCAGGTGGCAGTTGATGAGGGATGGAACCAGTATCTCCTCCTTGGCTGTTCTCCGTTGGAGGGCAGAAGTAGGTACACCAGGTGGCCTGTGCTGCATACCCTGAACTAGCTAGCAGCCCTCATGTGTGCTGAAAGATGCTGTTGTCCTGTTGCCAGTGTTGAAGATTGAGTCAGCCCTCAGTCCAGTCACCTTCTGATCATGGACAGGGGGAGCACCATCTTGTCTTTTGCCTCTGGCGGCAAAATGTCATAGGCCAGTTCAGCCCCAGAGGGTTGGTCAAGGGTGACAGTGACCCTTGGGTGAAAAAAGAAGAAGAAAGGTTAGCCATCTCTTGGGCTTGGACTGGAGAGACCCATGCTCAACTCCTTGCTTAGTCATGAAGCTCATTTGATGACCTTGGGTCAGTCTCCTTCCTCTGTGCCTAGTCTACCTTGCAGGGTTGTTGTGAAGATAAACACTGAAGGGTAAAGAACCACATATGCTGCCCTGGGTTCCTTGGAAGAAAGGTGGGATATAAATGAAATAAATTAATTTAGTAACCACGGCATGCAGCTATTGAGCACACCCTCTGGGTTTATGAGATTTTACAATCCCCATTCAGTTGTCCAAACCAGGAGCCATCAACACACCTTGTGGCAGAGCATTCCATAAGTTGAATTGGATAAGGTAGTTTTCTAGTTCTATGTTTTTCCTCCCCCCCCCCAAAAAAAAAAATTGCCTAGAATGTTTGTTTATTTGTTTGTTTAAACCCAGTGGCAGCTGATGGGCATTAAGCACATTTTGAGCTTTAATATTTTGGAATCCAGGGCCAAAATTAAGCCACAGGCACCATGTATTTTCTGGACCCCAGGCCTCCACTCCCCCCCCCCCCGTACATATTCTTAGATGAGAGGCATAGATTCCCTTGAAGCAAATGAAGTTTTTAAAAGAATACTAAGTAGGAGGGCTATCGTGGGGGGATTTGTCACAAGCACTTACACAAGGTAAAATTAGAGCATATGATGCATTGTGATCTGCATGCCACAGTAACTTTGGATGGCAATGCTACAGTAAATGCCTTTGAAGCCTATAAACCATAAAATTTTAATCATTAGCAACCTCCTGGGGAATCTAGCGATAATACCTATAGGACAACTTACAGCTTTTCTGTCAAAAGTAGGAGAGGCCATGTAATAGCATGGTACGAGCCCTGTTGATCTCTCATTTCTAGCATCCGAGCGGTCAAAGCTGAACTTCTCTTTATTAAGCTCACAATTAGGCAGCCATATGTTGTGAATGAAAGAACGGTTATCGGACTGGGGTTGGGTTTTCTTCCTCTCTTCCTCTCTCTCTTTTTAAACCATTATGCTCATTGTCTCTGTATTTGTTTCCTGGTTGGCTCTGCCTTTGAAGAAATGTCCCCCCTCCCCCGAAATAATTGACGGTTAGAGAATTAGTGTAATAAGGCTCAGAGAAGGAGAATTAAAGTACCAGTTGGTGGAAACGAATTGGGTGTGTGCATTTAATATCATCAGCAGCAACAACTACAACAACAAATAGTTATGTGGATTCTTTTGAATAAATGTTGGCCTTTAAGTGCCAGCTGTCATTCTAAGCCCAGCCTGCCTTCTTACTGCTAACCTTTCAGTCACCTCAGCTTGTCTTCCTAACTTGTCCTATTATGCAGTAGCAAGCTGAGTCATTGTTTCAAGCAGGAGGTGACATGTTAATAGCTTAATAATAGTATAATCTCACAAATAATAATATGCTGTCACACTGTCTGAAGCACAATGTTTACAGGAGAAGTGGTAATGTATGATGACAGTAATTTGAATAAAAATGAATTTACTGCTCTTGTCTCATTTGCAGTAAATTTTCGCATCTTTCATGCACAACTGGTGCTCCATGACCTCTTTCATTATTGTGTTCGCAGTGGCTGCGGCTCGCTTTAAACTGAAAGGCAGGCAAATGAAACAGAAGCTTAACAAACGGATTTCCAGGGGTGAAAGATAGAGAGAGAGTCCTCACAGTGGTTTTTGGAAAGAGCGGGGTGCGTTGGGGGAGAATTTCCCTACATTTGTTTACTAAGATGATACGGTGTGAGGCAGGCTGTTTAATTAGTGCGCTCTGGAGGTGCCATTTGTAAAGCAGGCATGTGCTGATATGATTATGTATTGACAATTTACAAAATTATTGCCATTAAAATGTGTCAGAGGGAAGAAAATTATTCACCACATGAAGAGGCTCATTTGATGCGAAATTAAAGTTTGCACTTCTTAAAAAGTATTTTTTAAATGCTAGTGATATTATTTGATATGTGGGCATCTAATCTCAGGCTTCCTGTTTGACGGGGAGAAGTGTCAAAAATGTACTCACTTTATTAGATTCAGTAAATTATAAATGCTCTCTGGTATGATAAAGGGTTATTTGAACTCCCAAATGCTTCCCAAATGGATAATACTGGTTTGATTTACATGAAATAAAAACAATTTAACCAGATACCGATCCATCCCAGTTTAAAATTTTTAATTGTTGGCTACTTCAAAGAAGCCACCACAGTGTAATGATGGAAATAGTAATTATTAAATATTTAAATTGTTCCATCTAATACTTTAGTATAGAATTCCTGCGAGAGCTAACCTTTTTCTTAAAAATTAAAAAGTATTATTAAATGATGTTGAAGATTGTATAAAAACAGGGAAGTTTAAAAGTCAGAGACTGACATGTCTGGACTAAATTTAGTTTGATGGAATGAGGACAACTAATTGAAATGTCCTTGGTGTTGTTCTTTTTAAAAAAGTGAAAAGGATGGATTTTCAGAAAAGTGCTACACTTCATATCAGTGCAAAGTGAATGACATGCAGAGAATGAGAAATGATACTTCTGATTGACCCAATTCATTGCTTAAAATAATTAAAACCACAAGCAACTTGCACATCTCATTTTTTGCTCTTATTTCCAGTGAATGCATAGCGCTAAACACTGTGCCAAAAAGACCAAGTTTTGGATGATTCAATTAAGTGATGTTAATTGAGGCCTAGCTAGGCTGCTTGATGAATATTTCAGGAAGGGGTATATATGTGTTTTCACTTCTAGATTATGATTTTGATTTGCAATGTCAGGGAGGGATTTAATTTTGCAGCACAGCTTTGGTTGCGGTGATGGAATGGAGATAGGGTACAGCAGCATTCAAAATAGCTATTTTTGTTTGCAAAACATACTGAAAACTCTCCGCTCATCAACATGGTGAGAGCCTGAAATTCATTGCTTTGGTCCTAGGAGATCAATCTGGCCATTTCCCCCCTCATCCAGACTGCAAAGCTGGGCCTAATTGTTTCCCACTGTCACAAATACAGCTTATTTAAACTTCAGAAATCACTAAGGAGACCTACAATTGTGGCATCAGCCACAAAGCAGGCAAAAAGAAAGGAAGGAAATCTGAAGTGTGTTATCTCTCAACAGAGTTGCCAACCACCTCAGGGACAGAAAACCTGCCCAGTACTCCTATGTGGGAAATGGCACAGTTCAATTTAAGCTTAATTTGAAACAGCTCAGCTTGAGGTTCGATGAAGAAGCCTCTCATGGATTTACTCAATGTTCCTCTTCCACTTCTGATTGGGAAAATGTTGCCCGCGATCCAAAGGGTTTTCATAGGGTTGCCACCTTGCCCTAGCAAGGCTGTTGTACTTTTAACAGCTGGATGAAATGAAAAAGAAAATCAGAACCAAAATTCAGCAGAAGCTGAAAGAGTAGAGAAAAGAGAGGTGGTAGTGAACCTGAACTGATGCCAGCAATTCGTTTATAAAAATATGCCCAGTGTGGGGAATCTTTGGCCTTCCACACATTTCTGAACTACAGTTGCCATTATTCCTGGCCATACAGATGAGAATTGTATTCCGGAAACATCTGGAGAACCAGAGGTTCCCCAGTTGTGTTTGAACGTGTGAAAGCCTTCTTCAGGGAAAACTTTTCTTTTACGAATCTTGCACAGAATTGTGTTTTTGGTGCGTTCCTAGACGGGGATTTTTAACGCTATATATGATAAGCAAAAATCCACATGGTGAAGTGATTTGCCATATATCTCTCTTTGTGGCCAGAAAAGCTATACCAGTAGAACGTCAGCCTGCCAGACGATGCTTAAAAGTCACAGATACCATGCCGGAGGGGACAAACATCAGTCTTTTGGCAGGTGTCACAATCTTAAGCAGGTGCAGTAAGTGAGAAGAAAGTGCACCCCTTGAATTACTCCTGTGTATTTAATCTGAAGATACGTTTACACTTTTCAGGTGTCAATTTTGGGAGAATGTACACATGTAGTGTGGTGGCAAGCTGCATTCCCAATACACTTATTTCTTAGATTAATTATTAGAACATGTCAGGGAATCCCCCCCCCCCAATGCATACAGAGGGTTTTCAAGGCTGGAGACTCCTACTGGGGTTAGGACTAGGGTTGGGGAGATCCAGATTCAAATCCCCACTAAGCCACAAAGCTCACTGGGTAATCGTCACCGTTTCTGAGCCTAACTTACCTCACAGGATTGTTGTGGGAGATGAGAAAACCATGACATAACTTGGCCTCCCTGAGGGAAAGAAATACAATTCTTCAAGAAATGAATTGCCGCATTTTTCGCCCTATAGGACGCACCTTTTCCCCTCCAAAAATGAAGGAGAACTGTGTGTGCGTCATATGGGGCGAATGCAGGCTTTCGCTGAAGCCTGGAGTGCGAGAAGGGTCGGTGCGCACCGACCCCTCTTGCTCTCCAGGCTTCAGGAAGCTATCCGCAAGCCTTGCGAGCCCGGCAGGAGTTCCCACGGGCTCACAAGGCTTGCGGGCAGCAGCCTGCAGCCCACAAGCTCGGGAGACAGTGGGGAGGCACAGCGCGCCTTCCCGCTGTTCCCCAACTTGGTTTGGAGGCTGGCGCTGGGAAGAAGCGTGCTTCTCCCCAGCGCCAGCCCCACAAGCTCGGGGGACAGCGGGGAGGCGCAGCACCGCCATCCCGCTGTTCCCCGACCTGGTTTGGAGGCTGCCAGCCCCACAAGCTCGGGGGACAGATATCCGCAAGCCTGGGGAGACCGGCAGGACTTCCCGCCGGGCTCCCTAGGCTTGCGGATAGCAGCCTGTTCTGGGGGGCTGCGGTCGGGGGATGCTCGGGCATCCCCCGCCCCAGCCCCGCGCCTGGGGGGGAATTAAATTCCCCCCTTTATTTCCCCCCCCCCAAAACTAGGTGCGTCCTATGGACTGGTGCATCCTATAGGGCAAAAAATACGGTAGTTTTGCTGCATAGCATGCATCTCTCGTTCATTTTAATGTGTCCTGTGCAATGGAACTTGTGTGTTGAGAAGTTACAGGAATGCAATCTTGCACATTAAAAAATGAACTTCCTCCTTCAGAAGCTTGATTGGAAGCCAGCAAATTTAATAAGGCTGCCTCTGGATGGCTTCTTTTGTCTTCCTCATCTTTGAGCAAACTTTTCAAAGTACAGTATGCAACCCAGATCAATATATATTGCTCATGAAATTGCCCACTTGAAGTGACTTCCTCTACAAAGCTGTCTGCCTCTGAGCACTAATGCCAGTCTTTTCCAGAAAATACGGGAAGCATATAACAACTCTCCCCGCCCCCCATGAACTACAATCTTTTCTCCCTTTATTTGTGGTCTTTAAATTATTTAATCTCACTTTCAAAGGTCCAACTCTTGTGAATCCTTTAAAAATAACCAGAATGAAAAATATTTGTGGCATCATAAAGCTTCATAATAGCAGAGTTCATGCAATAATAAAAAAAGGAGGGACATTCACGTTTTGGCTTGTAGAGCCATATATCTGAAAGATTTTTTACCTAAATCACTGAGCTATCCAGACCTCTGTCTTTCATTTAAGGCAAAACAATGGTTTTCTTGCTGACTGCTGCCTTTTAACTATTTAAATACAGATGTGCCTGATAAAAGGCAAGTATTAGGCTTTCTAGCCACAATGAAGTAAAAATAAAGCAACCAAATCGGCTGACAAATACTTGCTCATTAGTATTTTATCAGACCGTAAATACACTGAAGAGGTTTTGATCCATAGTGGACATGTGAAAACCTGTTTTCTACTTTCTCGGAGGGGGGTGTGTGGATTCTGATGTGCGGAAAGGTGGTAGCTGATGTGGCAAAGTCACTGTGGAGCAATATTTTATAGAGCGGTGGCATTCTATTTGCTCCTACTGACGTGTCAAAGGTGTGTGGTGAGTTTACAGCCTGCCATGTCCTCTTAAATTTATGCTAGTGGTCATCCCCACATCCTTTGGCAATGAATCCCCCAAGTTAATTATGTATTACCTTGACAAAGTACTTCCTTTTATTTCTAACAAACCTGCTGCTGCCAATCAAGTTTGCTGGATGGCCCCATGTTCTAATGGTCTAACAAAACAATATCTGCCTATTTCACCTTTTGCAAGCCTCCACCTTTACATTTTCTAAATTAGAAGCCCAAATCTATAACCACAGGGTAAAAAGGTAAAGGGCCCCCTGACGGTTGAGTCCAGTTGAATTTGATCCAGGCTGAGGGAGCTGGTGTTTGTCCACAGACAGCTTTCCAGGTCATGTGGCCAGCATGACTAAACCTCTTCTGATGCACAGAACATGGTGGCGAGTGCCAGAGCACACAGAAACACCATTTAGAAGCCCAAATCTATAACCAAATATTTAGTAAACAGTATTTCATAAATAGCTGATCTGTCCAGTCAATAAATACAAAATTATATATCAATAACCACAGTACTTATTTAAACAACCACAAGAAAATAATGAAGAACTTAAAAACTATTGCCACAAATGCAGCAAAATGAGCGAACGTTTTTACTTACCTTTCTGGTATGACCCATACTTTGAATAGTTCTTGCCAATTTAAGTCTTGTACTTGCATACATTACTCCATTAGTTTCACTGGATGCCAGAAAATTTCTCAGCCTAATTCTGGTCCGGTGGCCACTGGCAGACGAGGGGGGGCAGGGGGGCAGTCTGCCCCAGGTGCCATCCAGGGGTGACATCGCAGCCACACTCACGCCCGGCACCCCCGTGGTGCTTGCAGTGCACGCCCTGGGAAGCGTGCCATTTGCCACACACATCCCGACGCACACCACGCCCCCTGGGATGTGACCACACCCCCTGGGACACGCGCCAGCAATGCCCCCAGATGTATGCCACTCCCGGTGCCAGAGAAGGTAGCTTCACCACTGCCAGTTGCATATTGGCAACAACGTTGTTTTCCATCTCGATGCAGTCTTTACCCCCTCTGTTGCCATTATACGACTCAGAACAAGAGGAGCTGAAGGACCACCAACTCCCATATGAGTCTGTCTTCTGGATCTTTGGATTTTGTAGTTCTCAATTGGTAGGCGCTTTGAACTTTTATAAGGAAACACAGGACATAAAAATTTTAAATCAATAAATTATCCACAGTTTTCATCAGCTTACTTTTTGTCTCAGGCTTCATGCTGTCCTCAGCTTTGAGAAGACCAAGGGTTTAAACCAGGGGTGTGGAAGTGTTTTCAGCCTGAGGAATGCATTGTTTCTAAGGCAACTGTGGCGTTTGCTCATTTTGGGGGGATACGTTTGTATTGGGGAGAGAAAGGGTTAATAGGTTGACCAATAAGAAAGCCTGGAGGTGGAGCCTACCTGATTTTGAGGCTCAGCCCAGAGGTTTTGACAGTTAGTTTAGTTGGGTCTTTTGTGGGGGGAGTCAGAGTGAGTTAGAGACAGGGGCAAGACTGAGTGGGAACAGAGTGACAGCGTTTCAAATATATTTTAAAACTTGTTTGTGTTTAAAATAAACTTTAATCTTCATTGTTAACTCTACCTGACTGAGACTCAATACTTCACTGGGGAACCCTGTGTTTCCCCCCCACAAAATTGGTGGCAGTGGAAGAATAAAGTAATGGTTTACAGGTCAATAGTCCGTGAAACGACTGGGGGCTCTGTATGAACAGCACAGCAACCTTCCAGGAAACACATGCCCATGGTGAGTATAGCCAGAATCAAAGGGGGTCAGGGCCAAAGTGAAGAGAGCAAGGGATGTGACACTTACCTTTTGTAGAATAGGCTGCCAGGTTACTCAAAGATTCCTTAAATACCCACACCGCTCTCAAAGAAGAAGAAGAAGAAGAAGAAGAAGAAGAAGAAGAAGAAGAAGAAGAGGAGGAGGAGGAGTTTGGATTTGATATCCCGTCTTTCACTCCCTTTAAGGAGTCTCAAAGCGGCTCACAATCTCCTTTCCCTTCCTCCCCCACAACAAACACTCTGAGAGGTGAGTGGGGCTGAGAGACATCAAAGAAGTGTGACTGGCCCAAGGTCACCCAGCAGCTGCATGTGGAGGAGCGGAGACGCGAACCCGGTTCCCCAGATTACGAGACTACCGCTCTTAACCACTACACCACAGAGACATTCTCACATTCTCAGTGACACTTCAGGAGAGTGTGGAGCAGGGATGGCGATGGATGGGGAGAAACACAAGCTGTGGAAGGCCACATTTGAACCCTAGATCTGTTCTATCCCGATTTAGAACAGCACCATCACAGAATGAGGCATTCCATACTCGATGTTCCTAAACTTACTTTTCACCAGAAGTTACTTTCAAGAATGCTCAGCAATCTTCTTAATTTTAAGCAGGCTTCCATTACAGTGCATTTGCAACTTACTCCTCTCATGCAGGTTGTTCCTGCCCTAAATGTATTAAACATCCAAAACATTATTTATGCCATCACTGTTGTTTTTGGGGAAGCCAACTATTTTGTTTCATGTGGTTCATACAAAAGAGGTGGAAGTGAAGTCATCTCGATTTTTTTTTAATTTTTCTGCTGGAAATCCAGAGTTGATAGAGTTGACAGAAGCAAAATGCAAGGTATAAATACAGCACGTACAGTATAAACAGCATTCCCATTTATCCAAATGTTTCCTGTAGTTTGAAAGGAAATACTTTTTCTTATTTAGGTCACTTGCCATGGTAGCTTAAAATGGGAGCTGGATCAGGCCCTTAGGGTATTTTAGTGCTCAATTACAAGTTAGTGCTTACTCCTAATCACCTTGTTCTCCAAAGGAAATAGATACTGAACAGGAACCATCTGGTAATACATTCTGTACCTCTTAATTACAATGTTTTGAGTGGCACCTAAATAAATTTCATTTACAAGCACATGACTGCTTGTCAAAAGCTTGCTTGATAATTTTATTATTGTAGTATACTTCTCTGCTTAATGACTCAGGCCCACTAAAGTTTGGAATATTTGGTTTTAGAGGGGGGGGGTGATTTAGAGGGGGAGAGTGATTTTAAAAACACACAAGCTGCTCATTTACATGCCATAGTTTATTTTTAAATATATTTTGAAGCTGAACATCATGCAGATCCGATGGGCTCCTAAAATATGTAACTGTAAAAAGTGACCAAAACCCTCAAAAAACAAATTATGGAAAGGACCTTATATACCTGCCCTGACTAGAATGCCATATATCTAAAACTGTGTGTGTGTGTGTATAGACACACACCACACATACCTGAATCAGATGAAAGGCCTGTCTAACTCAGTACTTTCTCTGCCATGACTGACAGCAGCTCTGCAGTCTCAGACAGATGTCTTTCCTAGCTCTGCTACCTGAGAGATGCTCTAATTGGAGATGTCATGGACTTGAACCTGGCTGACCTTATATACGCAGAGCATGTGCTTGGCAACTGAGCTACAGCTATAACCCCTACTATCAGAATGTAGAACTTTTGAATAGTGATATGCCCACACAGTGAGGTTGGTTGTTTTTTTTTAAAAAGAAAACCCTAGATCTTCCAGAGGCAAATCCAACATTCTGTCTCCTCGGCTGTAGAGGATCTCCATTTAGCAAATGGTTCTCCAGTATTTTCTTTAAAATCTCCCCAGGGGAAAAGTAATTTGTAACTTTTTCTTTAATTGTATCAGTCCCTTGTTGACCGCGTTCATGCAATATCTCATATTTGAAAGAGAGAGGATCTGAAAGTTTAATTCCAGATTCCTGAGCAGTGACTTACAGTGTGGTCCAAATTCAAGATTTGGGGGGATGAGCAATCTTAGAAAGGCAGATCTTGTACTTTAACGTGTGATTGTTTCATCTTGGCTTAGCTGGCGGAACTTAAGTTGGTGGAATTTACACCAGAGTCATACCTTGCAGGTTTCCTTGAAAAACTGGGATATCCCCCCCCCCCCCCCCGTGAGAGCGTGGTGGCCGTTTTGGGTGCTGTAATAGCACACCATTTTGTGCTGCGATGTCAAACGGGTCACGTGACTCCCATAGGAGTATGGATGGGAGGTTGTGTGTTCCAATTCCAGCATACATGTTGGAATGTATGCAATAACACAGAAATGGGAAAATGCACTGGGAAAGTGTGTTATAACATTTGCTTGAAGTGACACAGTGTCAGCTAGTCTCTCCTCAAACCAATCAGAATGATGGTTCACTAAATAGCTACTTCTACCCCCAGCTGCCCTGTGGGAAGCATCCAGTGACTATGTCATGACTATGTCATGACCGACCATGTCACTATATGTTGCTTCTGAGCTACCTTGAAAGAATTTGTATCCTGAAAGGATATAAACAATTGTCTTGAACAAAGAAAGGTGGGCAGGTATCATCCAACTCCCTTCTGATTTCCCAACAGCCTTCTAAAACTATTTCTCCTTGGTTCTCTCAAGGAGGTCTTTCCAGAGCTGAGCAAATTCTCTTCATTAATTTTGGGGTTTTTCATTCAACAACCTTGCTTCGTATTTTCTACTTTGTGTTCTGAAATGTCATCATCCTTTTGTTTGTGGTATGGCGGCCTATTGTTGTTTCCGGGAATTCAGAGTAATGTTCAGAAGTAAGCCTACTTTGTTATTTTATTAGTACTACACAGACATGTGTGTGTGTGTGCATTCACGCCCGGAGCCTTGATCCTATTGAGAAGTGTCTGTGTTTGTTACTGTATGAGGGATAGGCTCCTGTAGAGATGAAATCCAGTATTTCGACAATTTTCTCTTGCTTAACTGCAGGAACCAATCAATATTTTAAAGAGGCCCTGTGACTCAATGAATTAGTCTGCTGGCTTTTCACCTCTGGATCTAAGGCCTGCCATTAGTTACAAGGCGAGATGGGAGGTGAGTCACAGGGTTTGTTTCTGAATTCAGACGGGAACGTCTCCAATGTTTGGTGGTCGGGTTTTGTTGGGCTGCTTTTTGTTTTGTTTTGTTTTTTGTTCTTGGCTGCAGGATTTCAGTTCCCAGCTGATACGTTTCCTAGTCAAAAGTGAAAACTATTTTGGGAGCCTCATCCTACTCTCTGGTGGAAATTAGTCTGCATTACAAAATCAACACATAATTTGGCACAATTCGGCAGGATTGGCAGCGCCTTCTAAAGAGAAGCCCAGAACTCAAATAGCTGGGGCATTGCAGGTTCAGGATGCTGAGCTGCTACTTTGGGAAGAGACATGTGGAGAAGCTCATACACATTGCCTCTTTCGGGCCAAGGTTATGAGCCTTTATGCCGTAATTTCAAAGCAAACCAAATATAAAATAGGGAGAGCTTTCCAATATCATAAACATGCATATAAATATAATATAAGATGCTTAGTTATATTCTGGTAAATATAAGGGGCTTTCTGGAATTTAATACAGCTCTGCACATATTTCTTTTTCCCTGATGGTCTTGCTCCTGGGGCAGGGAATGATGATTTTGCAGAAATAAGCTTATTGTGATAGAATATATGCCTTTCAATTGCTTGGCAGCCCTTTCAAGGACAGCCTAGAAGAACTCAGGACTTAAGTTACATATGCACATATGGAAATGAGATAGCCTATTTAACACCCTGCATAGCAGGTGGCCATGATCGGCATCACAGAAATGCATTTGTTTTACAAATCCTGAAAAGAATCCCCAGCCTTTGCATAAACTCACTTTGGTCTCAGGTTGCCAGTGTGGCTCTCAAAGCCCTCCAACTACACAAATCCCTGCTGGATTGTTTGTCCAAACACAGAATGTCAGGTAGGGCTTCTAACCATTATTATGCAGCAGATAATCATAGTCACTGTACATATAGACATCCATCTGCCCTTCCCACAATGCATTATTATTTTCTAATATGGTTCCAAGGGGGCCAATGACATGCATAAGATAAATATGTAGCCTAGAGTCTTTTATCCATTTGTATACTCTGCACACATCTTCCTCATGGGCACAGCAATGCACTGCAATACTTCGTGTGTGGACATTATCTTTCAATATAGCGGCCAGCAGTCTCCATGTGTAATTTCAGTTGCAAATTATCTGCTGGTTACAAACAACAACAAAAAACCACACAATGTTGTCATGCTGTTCCTAACTTTTCATGTGACAACGTGTAGACAAATTTAGTAAATCAAAATCATTGATAAAGGCTAGAGTATCAGGCGATAACTGGGTGTAGATCAAGTTTAAACTCATTGAGTAATTGTGTCTCAGCTTAAACTACCTTACAGGGTAGCTGTGAGCATCAGATGGGTTGGGAGAACTATGTAAGGCACCTTGAACTCCTGGGAGGAAGGGCGAGTTATAAATGAAATCAGTTAAAATTAAAAAGTACCTGCACCAAGTGCTACTTAATTCAAAGGGAATCATTTCCTGGTAACTATGCTCAGGATTGAAGGGGCGTGGGTGGCGCTGTGGGTTAAACCACAGAGCCTAGGAATTGCCGATCAGAAGGTCAGCGGTTTGAATCCCCGCGACGGGGTGAGCTCCCGTTGCTCGGTCCCTGCTCCTGCCAACCTAGCAGTTTGAAAGCACGTCAAAGTGCAAGTAGATAAATAGGTACTGCTGTGGTGGGAAGGTAAACGGCGTTTCCGTGCGCTGCTCTGGTTTGCCAGAAGCGGCTTAGTCATGCTGGCCACATGACCCGGAAGCTGTACATCTGCTCCCTCAGCCAATAAAGCGAGATGAGCACCGCAACCCCAGAGTAGGCCACGACTGGACCTAATGGTCAGGGGTCCCTTTACCTTTATGCTCAGGATTGCATCCTTGTGCTGACAATAGAGCTGAACACGCCATCAAATGTAAGAATATAGAGCATATTATGTTGGCTCTAAACACACCACAAAACAGGTGTGTGTGTGTGTGTGTGTGTGTGTGTGTGTGTGAATTCCTGACCATTTAATCAGCTGGTAAGGTGGCACGAAACCCACAATGTATAAAGCACAATGTAATTGCTGCTGCTGATAGTTAAAGAGGGTACTTGCTTTACTTGCGAGATTAAAGGCAAACGCTCCCTTTTAAAACTGAAGTCATGCTGTGTTTTGCACCTTTTGACACATATTAAGTTAGGTCATTAAAAAAGGGGGCTAATTAAAAAAAAGAATGTAAAACAAAAGAGCCATTTGTCTATTCCAGAGTGTGGTTCTTCATGTGCTCTGACTGGAGGCAGTCTGCATTTAAACCTTGGGTACAGAAAGCAGGGGAGGCCACCAGGGCATGCTTGGAGCTTGTCATGGCTTTTGGCTAGACTGTGGTCCAGCTCATTATGCACCTCATAAAGAAGAGAAGTCACTGTCATCAAAATTAGCAGAGGCTAGAATTTACATTCATGGAAATGTTGGTTTCCCACCATCCTCTGGGGCTGGACAATAAAGGAAACCTTTTACCATCTGCAGTTAAAGTAAGGGAAGTTTAGGAAATGCTTAGCGTGCCATTAGGGCATTTTAAGAATTTAGCACTGCTATGTAAGTGATTCTTTTTTTTTTTTAAGCCAATCAGAATATTACACACAAACTGCTCAGGATGCCTGCAGAATCCTTGTGCATAAAGCACTAGCAACAATAAGCAGCCATTTACCCAAAGCTATTATTTCTATTTCTCTCAAGGAGTGTTTATTTGTTTAAGAAAATTATAGTTTTGTGTGTGCAAAAATAAAAATCCATCATAGGCAGGTCTGCCTTGGAATAATTTCTGATTTCTCATTTATAGCAAAACTCTCTCTTGGTTTCAAGATTGATTTTTTGTTAAGAGCATTGATATAGGTTTTATTAGAAATTCTAAACTGCAAAATATCAATAAAAGGTTCATAGAATATTATGGTAGGTTTATTGAAGGCCACCTAGTCCACCCCACATAGCACAGATGACACAAAGCCCCCAAAGCAATCTTGCAAATTGTTTAGTCAGCCAATGAACACTTTCAGTGAAGAGCATTTCACAGCTTTGCTAGGCAACCCAGGCTATCTGAAATTTAGGCAATTTGTCCTTTTAATATTCAATCTGAATCCACTTTTGCCTTTGGACCATTCCTCCTGTCACGTCTC